>NC_041217.1:66355582-66355939 GCF_002837175.3 Physeter macrocephalus
GGGGCACGAACCCGTGTCCCCTGCATCGGCAGGCGGACCCCCAACCACTGCGCCACCAGGGAAGCCCCGTGAATAACTTTTTTTTTTTTTAGATTTGTAATGTGTTTTATTTATTTTTTTTCTTTTATATAGATTTTTTTTAACATCTTTATTGGAGTATAACTGTTTTACAATGGTGTGTTAGTTTCTGCTTTACAACAAAGTGAATCAGTTATACATATACATATGTTCCCATATCTCTTCCCTCTTGCGTCTCCCTCCTTCCCACTCTCCCTATCCCACCACTCTAGGTGGTCACAAAGCACCAAGCTGTGCTATGCGGCTGCTTCCCACTAGCTATTTTACATTTGGTAGTGT
>NC_041217.1:66356357-66395952 GCF_002837175.3 Physeter macrocephalus
AGGGTTCCCTTTTCTCCACATCCTCTCCAGCATTTATTATTTCTCGAGTTTTTGATGATGGCCAATCTGACCGGTGTGAGATGATATCTCATTGTCGTTTTGATTTGCATTTCTCTAATGATTAATGATGTTGAGCATTCTTTCATGTGTTTGTTGGCGATCTGTATATCTTCTTTGGAGAAATGTCTATTTAGGTCTTCTGCCCATTTTTGGATTGGGTTGTTTGTTTTTTTGTTATTGAGCTGCATGAGTTGCTTATAAATTTTGGAGATTAATCCTTTGTCACCATGAATAACTTTTAAGCCAAACTTTGGCAACTCAGTTCTTATGAGATATTCTTATTTGAATCTGCAAAAACTAACGGTCTATAACCAGAACTATAGTTCTGACATTAGCTGTGATTGATGCAGAATAGATAACGAAGAAAGATACATTTGAAAAATGAGTATTTAAAACTTCACAATCCCTTCTTGCATGTTTTATTTGATAAATTAAATCATTTAACCTCAAGGAATGGCGTATTTGCTGATTTATGAGGAACATTTGGCATTCTCTTGTGCTAATGTAAGATATTGATTCAGTTCCCCAAGCATTTCTTAAATCCACATGTTTCTTAAATTTTCTTGAGTGGAAATGAAATCAATTGGTACCAAACCTCTAAAAAAAGGACGGTTAAGCTGCTACTCAATCTTTTCTCTTCCCCAAGATTCCTCTTTCTTTCCTCAGTTTTTAAAAATCTTTTTTTAATTGAAATATAGTTAATTTACAATACTGCATTGTGTACAGAATAATGCTTCCTTTTTTTGCAGATTATATTCTGTTATAGGTTATTACAAGATAATAACCTATTAAAACCTAATAGGCATTACCTAATAACCTATTAAAAATAATTTTTAATAACCGAGTGTATTTGACTCTGTTCTGAAAGAACATCAATTTCTTACATTTTTGTCTTCAGTTTTATATATGGCACCATCTGTTTTCTTTTTGAAGGTCCATGGGGCACATAACTGGTCTATTGCTTTTTAAACACAAAAACAGATTGCATGTGGGAGTTTAAATAAGACAGTGACATTAAACTCTTCCACATGACTGTCTTTAAGAGCACACGAAGAATGAAACACAACCCGGTAGTAGCAAAGTTTTTATGTGAATCTTTTTGCCCCAGGAGTTCCAAAATGTCAGAGCATTTCCTTGAGACACTCTTGAGATTTGGACTCTTGCATGGAGAATGGAATAGCCTGGCTCCTGGCTCCTCTTTTTGTTTCCGTCTTTGCATTCTTCTTCTGCTTTTTTTCTTTTATTTCCAATTTTCTCCCTTCTCTTTTCTGGCTCATATTTATCATCATCTTACTCACTGGTAGCCACAATTCCCTTTAAAGCAACAATTATAATAAGAAAAGCAATAGCTTACATTTATTATTCACCATGTGCCAGGCACTGTCCTATGCACTTTGCATTTATTAGTTTATCTAACGATTTCAATAATTTTAGGACTTACGTACAAAAACAATCCATATTTTTTCAGAAAAGGGAACTGAGACATAGAGAGCTTAGGTAACTTGCCCATGAAATAAAATACTACAGCAATAGCAAAATCAGTCATTTTATTTTTCCTGAATGTTTGTATTCTTCAGTTTTGAGACTTGGGAGGAAACTTTTGTCTCAATGGGTCTTATTTTATTCAGTTTGAACCTCTATTAAATGTTAGGCCCACAGATTTATACTAGGAGGTGGGATGCTTTCAAAAGAAGGTCAAAGATAAATGAAACTCAAACCTTGAACTCAAATCATCAACAACCTCCTGGGAAAGATAGCCATAGAAGCAAATCATCCCAACAAAAAAACGAGAAAGTGATGTCTCCTCTTATGATGATAAAAATCCTCAACAGCAAGTTGGAGGTACGGGGTAAAGACTACCTTGTATATGAGGCAACATTTGAGTTGGGTTTTGAATGGTGATAAAGATTACTTTTAAATTGGGCATGAATAATAATGATGAAAGTCAGCATTTATTGAGCTATCATTATGTTCAACATCATGTGAGAGCTTTCCATGAGTTATTTAACCCTTATAACAACGCTGTCAGGTAGTTTCCGTTAGTACCCCACTTACCAGATGTGGCAACTGAGGCTTGGAGAGGTTAGATTACTTGCCCAAGTTACTGTAGTAGTGTGGTGTGTAAGGATCAACCTCCAGGCAATCTTAACTCTAGAGTCCATGCTTTGAAAATAAACTATGTAATGGTATTTATCAACTATCAGTAACGTTTCACTATTTTTCCTCTAGGAGAAGAGATTTGTGCTAATCTACTTTTCAGTATTTTTTTTCCTTTATACCAGTTGGACTTGGATTTGTCTTACACTCTTTTTATTTTTAAAGTGGTTTTATAGGTGGTTTCGTTTTGTTCTTTGGCAGGGTTGTTATTTTATTTTACAGGGATGTCAAAAGTGACATCACTCATTAGGGCCAGCTCTGGGATTATAATATGGGTCACAACCCAGAGTGTTGCCACCAGACCAGAAGATCAGGTGGGTTTCATCCACTTCTTAGGAAAAGGATGCCCGAAGATGTGTGTGGAATGGTATTTTGAGGCTCTGTGCGGGCTCAGCAAGGAATAATGTAGGGATTTTTCAGGGCTGTGTACTGAGGGCTCTACTGGGGTGTGGAGTCGGCAGGGGAATAGTGTGAGGCAAAGAAGACATGTGTGTTCCTCGCAGAATAGAGACTTTGACCTAGAGTAGATTTGACTCTGACCCAAGAGGACTTCCTCAGGGGTAATGGGAATTCCTCAGGGTCTCTGAGGAATGGACCAGTAGAAAACCAGAGGTTAAGGAGGAGAAGTAATCTGGGGAGTGGCATTAGAGAGTCCTAGGAAGGGACCCTCTAGAGAATCCTCAAAATCCAGATGAGAGAAAGAATAGCTTTAAACATCTCCCAGACCAATAAATAAATCATAAATCCACTTTATGAGTCTTGATTGAGAGTGCGTACATTGACAAAAAGACTTGAGATAACATCATGGGATTCAAGAGAATGATGAAACCAGTACCCAGGAAATGGACTCAATACACTGGAAAGTTATTTTCCAAGCGCATTTTCTGGGTAGGACGACTTGGTAAATGTATGGTAAATGTTGACATTGCTGTGGAATCCTGGAATGTATCCTCAGGTCATAAATAACAATGTTTCTGAGGACTAGAATTTTATCTCTACCTTTTTCAAAGATGTGGAGAGGGTGATTCAGAGTGTCTGAATCACCGTGTTGTGGGGACATGGGGCTAATGAGAATAAATTGGCCCAGACTTATTCTGTGAAGTTATTGCTTTGTTTACAGTCTTAGACCTGATTGTGTGGGAGCTCATAAGACTTCATTCCTATCGTCATTTCCCGGTAGCTAGAAAGTGCCTGGGAATTTTCTCATTTCAACAAAGACTACCTGACTCCTTTTGTTTAAGAAACAATGAAAACTTTAAGAATTATAGAGAGAGAATTCGGGGGTTATTTCTTCTTTCAGCATGTACCATTGACTCCCGTGCCACTAAATGATAACAAATAGTGCCGGAAATATGGTGGGAAATACGGGCAGAGAGAGAGGGAAAATACATCTGATGTTATCCAGGTAAATATTATCAAGTGGTTTCAAAGTAATTCTTCTAGCTGGGATTCTAGAGAAAAGTGTTTATCATATCTACCATCACTTCCCAATGTATTTTTAGGTGTTGATCAATAAAAAATGTTTTTAGGTTAAGTACAGGGAGAGGGGATTAAAATGCAAAGTGTCTTGTTTGGATTCAGAATCACTGGTGACCCTAATCCAATTAATTATAACTTTGCCATTCTGTTTCTTTAGAACTGAATACAGTTTCAGGGAACTGTGAGGGATATGAAGACAATAAAATGCACAGAAGGAAAATTGAAAAAAGACAACCATATATTTCAGGCTTAATCATCACATTTTGTGCATATTGTATGAAATCGATGTATTAAGCAATGACTAATGAATGAAAATTTAGAGTCCATAAAAAGGAGTAGGGAGAAATACTCAAGGGGAAGGGAAATAGATAGAAATTAGGTCAAAGGAAATGAATTCAGTACATGAATATGTCTGCAAGTACAACTAATGAATTGCAGATGTGTCTCCTGATGGAGAACAAGTTAGAAAGGTGGACCCTGATGTACTGGTTATAGTCAGTCCAACCTTCTGCCCTGAGAGGCAAATGACATGTCACGCATTATCACATTACATGCCTGTAATTGTGATACAGTCTGTGGAAAAGTAGAATTTTCTCTCCTTCGTTTAGAAATCTACTTTCCCTACATAGTAAATGGACATGGATTCACTCTCAGTACATATGAATTTGTTAGAATTTGGGTTTAAAAAAAAGCATATATATATATATATATATATATATATATATATATATATATATATATATGGAGAGAGAGAGAGAGAGAGAGAGAGAGAGTCGGCTTTAAAAGGAAGAAAATATTGAAGATATAGAGTGATTTTTCCTTTGTTCCTCTCCAGTGCCTTCCTAAATCCTGACCTTGCCTTCTACTTATCTACCACTTTGGAGGTTAGAGCTGGAGGGGTAGGAAAGAAAAAGAAAACAAAAGGATCAGGCTCAAGAATCTCTAACAGATAGATAGATAGATAGATAGATAGATAGATAGATAGATAGATAGATATTCGTATATAGATGTATATATATTTAAATTATAAGCTGAAATATATTCTACATGAGCAAGAGTGCACTGAAAACAGAATCACAGTAGTTATAATTATACTGAATTTAATATGTTTATAGACTGATGTATAATTGATGGACATAGTAACTACTCTGCAAGTGGTGACTTCATCGGGCCCCTTCCCACTCTTCCTTCAGGTCTCAAATGGAATGCCACTTTCTCATGGAGGCTTTCCCTAAACCTAAAACGAGGTTAGGACCCCTTTTGTTACTCTTACTATCTTTAGTATGGTTTTCTTTTGTTGTGTATATTTATTTGTGTGTGTTTCTTCATTTTCTTTTCTACCTCCCCCAGGATCTATTAACTTCATTAGGGCCGGAACCATGTCTATTTTACTTACCATAATTCCCAGAACATGATATTTGCTCAAAAATCATCTGTAGAAAAAAAACTGTAAGTAGTTCATACACGAGAATCAACGTTAATGTTACTTACACTACCAAATCAAGTTTTAAATGTATTTTTTTCTTTTTGGTAATTGATAAGTATCCAGAATGGCATTAGTGTTCACAGTGTCCCTGGATGTTGTATACAGGTAAACCTTCATCACCTAAATATAGGCTGTCTGGATTTGAATCCCAGCTCTGCCACTTACCAGCTGGTTAACTACGGGCAAGTTACTTGATCTCTCTGACTTCATTTGTAAAATAGATTTGTAATGAGGAGCAAATGAGTTAACTTTTGTAAGGTTATGGCATAAATGACAGGAATATATAGTAAATAAACCTAGGCTACAACGTGGGATATAGTGTTAGATAGATAGATAGATGATAGATAGATAGGGTGAATACATTTCCTCGAATAACATTTTTCCTTGCTAGACGGACTTGCCAGTTTCAAAAGTTTCCTGAAGTCTGAATTTAGTGAGGAAAACCTTGAGTTCTGGATGGCTTGTGAGGATTACAAGAAGATCAAGTCCCCTGTCAAGATGGCTGAGAAGGCAAAGAAAATTTATGAAGAATTTATCCAAGCGGAGGCTCCTAAAGAGGTTGGTCCTGATGGGAAGGTGGGTGAGTGTGGTCAGTGGGGGTCAGCTCAACAACTTCCCAGAAAGGATTTCCAACTGCAGTACACTTTGCAGCTACAGGCTATTACTATCTGAGAGTGGACCACCTTTCGTAAGCGCCTACTGAGTGCAAAGGCAGAGCAATACTGTCGAGCAGGTATGAACTTGAACTCTGTTTAGACCACTTTCTAAGCAATCGTGTCTGTTTTCAGTAGTATGTAATCGCAAGTCAGAATGATACTAGTTGTATGATCTTAGTTAAATTATTGAGTCTGTCTGAACTTAGTTTCTTTCTTTGGGAAAATGAGGGTAATGAAGACTATTTTTGCAGGTTTGTTGTGAGGATGAAATTACAGAGCAGACATGAAAATATATATCTCAGCATTTGAACTAATGGATGCTTACTGAATGTTTCTACCACTTAATTTCTTCTCTCTTCCTCTTCCCCTTCTCCTCCCTTCCCTTTCTTTTTTAATGTAAACTCTCTCTTTTCCCTTCTATTCTCCCCCATCCCGTTGTTTCCCCCAGGCCTTTTCCATTTACACTCTAGTCGGGGGAAACAGGGTTTCTACTTACAAAAATCAAATGATTACAAGATAATAGTGCTAGAGATGTCAGAAGACAATATACTGTTAACTGACTGCTAACGACAATATGTGTGTTGATTTCAAAGAGGATTTGAGGTAGTTTATCTGCCCTTTGCTGTTTATAAAACTGAATTGAAAAAGCTTTCTGTGGAATTCAGGATGGCCTCAGCGAGACCTGTTCATCATGTTTTGGTCAGGTCACTAATTTCAGATTGCATGCCATAATCCAATCTGGACATCAAATATTTCATCAAGATTTGGGGTCAATCACAGGGGTGATCTGAGCAAACCCTCTAGGTAGGCAGTAATTAACTTAAGATTATTTGAGAGGGGAAAACCCCAATATCCTTTCTCTCACAGGTCCTCTAGACTCTTGAGGTCCCACCATTTGATATTTATTCCTTTGGTAATGCATTATTCATCACTGATCCTTTTTGAAAGATAAATATGTTTGAATGGATGGACAAATTATATACCTAATACCAACAGATCAGCTCCCTCAATAACACAGGAGGTGGAGGTCAGGAGCATAAGAGTATAGAGTACCATGGGTCAAGGTGGAGAAAGTGAGAGTCCTAAGATGGAACTGGGCTTAGTCTTGCTGTGGAATCTTATCCAGATCTCCTCTTCTACTCCTCAGGCTCCCACCCTATGCACATATGTTAGCTTCCCCTACTTCTGATGCTTTTTGTGCTGGGACATTATTCTTCTATCCATATGGAATCTCTATTTGTGATGTTACCAAGGAGATTAGTATTAAATTTGACACCCATTTCCTGACTTCAACTGATCTCCCATTTCCAGCCTATCTTCCTACCAATATCATTCCTCTTTACAGAAGTCTAGGATTTGTTGCAATATCTGCACATCGTGGAGACCTATCTGTACTATTGCTTTGAGCTCCAGGAAAACATTGTTCCTGAGGTTCCTTACTAGAACATTGGTGGTTATCATGAAAATATGAGACATTAAAAATGAAGTTTCAAAATAAACAAAACCCTGGCTGAGTTACTAGAACACACAAATGGTGGCCCTCATTATGAGGACCTGTGAGCTCAAATTAAAATAGCCTTGGCCTCCAGTCTCTGAGCTGGGCATCAGAGAGAATGTGAATCCTGCTCCTGACACATAATAAGCATTCAGTGAATATCTATGAGATGAATGGGTGCAGATGTCTCAACCGAGACCTTTCTCAATGTGTAACTTTGGGCAAGTTTCTCACTAAAGCTCTCTAATTCTCAGTTCCCTTAACTATAATCATCTCACATATATGTATGTGTACCTAGAGGATGTTTAATAAATTGTAGCTTTTATTTTTAAAATTCTCCAAATCTTGTATTTTGACCCCAAAATTTACTGTTTCATTTTGATGACCAGCAGATTGACCTATAAAACAAATTTACCCAGGCAAATAGTAATCTAAATTTTCTTTCTCTGAATATTCACCTCAGTTCTTTAAGTTAAGGAACTGAAGGAGAGATACAGTTGTAAAAAAATTGGAACTAAGTTTAAAAAAAGAGAAGTGACCCTGCGTAGTTCAATAAGTAGAAAACTAGTATATTGCAAATTGTCAACTGTCCATAAATTAATGAAAAATATTTTCTTGGCTCTCTAGTAAACAGATGAGTATATATCAAAATGATTCATTAGAGGAGCCCATGCACATAAAAATAATAAGATAAATAGCAGTTTTTTCTGGTATATACAATGTGTTAGAAAGTTTTAAATACATCACTTCTTTAAAAAATAAGATTAGGAGATAATTTTATAATTTTTAGAAATTCAACTATTTGAGTAAGGCTGCCCACCTAGCTCAGTATATGTTTAAAAGAAGGAAGAAACATCGCTTTCGTGTGGCGGGAAGAATAAGACTGAGAATAGAGAAATATACACGATAGCCTCACCTCTGTCCCTCACTAGCTGTTTGTGGGCCTGTAACAACCTCTCTGGGTCTCGGAGTCTTCACCCATGAAGGCAGGAGTCAGACTACCTCACCCCTGAGACTGTTTCCAGTGCTGCCTGTGTAGTCTTCCTCCATTCCTGCATAAAGCACACAGGCCCCTCTCACCTGTGGAAAACATGTCATAGCCTCAACTCACTTCATTCTGGACCTTCAGTCACAGTCACTCCTGTGTGTTCTGGCCTGGTACTCCCCAGTCATGTCTTTGTCCCTGACTATGACCTAAAGCTGCTTCATAATTCTCCGAGCCCAAATAGCTTTTCTCAGTATCAAGAACTTCTAGCAGCCCAGGAGAGACCTAAAACATTTTCTCATGTTCCAATTCAGAATTATTGGTTGATTTGTTTCTTTCTCTTTTACATGCAGACACCTTAGGAGTCATTGAAATATACAACGTGATGTACAGTGATTTCTCTCAAATCATACTCAGACAAGCTCAGGCAGGCTGTACACTGTACAACTCCAGGGGACCATTTACACGGACCCAAACATGAATGGTATCCCTGGGAGTGGCTCGATGTAGTAGCCCTGAATTCAGGACAAATATGCCATAATGCCTTCCAGCACTGCAGTCTACTGGGTAAAAGCAACATTGCTGGACTTTTGAGTCTTCTCTCTACCACTTATGATCTTGGGCAAGTCACTTAACATTTCTGCTCCTCGGGTGTAAAATGTAGGTGTCAGTATTGCCTCCTAGAGTTGTAAGATTCAATGAGTTCATAGCACAGTGCCTGTAAAAGTTAAGTTCTCAGTAAGTATTAGCTGCTATTGTTATTATTGTTGTGCTAGAACCATTGTTTCCCACTTAGTTTCAGGAAAAGACCAAGTTTCTTTATTCTTCGAGAACCATGCAAAAGGTCTTGGATCCCTGGTCAGAAGTTCTTTCTCTCTCTTCATTCTCCCCACTAGGTGTGAAATCAAATGCTGTGGTAGGAGGATTGTGGGATTAGGCATCAGGATACTTGGATTCCAATTCAGAGTCTCTGCATTCAAATACATTTATTAGTTCTGTGATCTTGAAGAAGTCTCTATCTATCTATCTATCATCTATCTATCTATCTATCTATCTTCCCCTACAAAAGGAAAGACTCATTCTTAGGGTTATTGTGAGGATTATATGAGGTCTGCATGTGTTGGCTGCTTGTTTCTAACAGTGGGTGTCTAACACTGGTTGATCTTAATCTGAGTCATGCATTTGTTGGAGCATTTGTTGAAGTTGCCTTACCCCATTGCGTATAAAATAGAAATGATATTTCTCACTTTCTATGACTCTCTTCCCCTCATGTGTTATACTGGTGAGAAATTCCACTTCTCTCCCAACCCCTCCTCAAATCCCACAACCTGGCTGACTCAGTGACCCTGTTTCCTGTCTCACAGGTGAATATTGATCATTTCACGAAGGACATCACAGTGAAGAACCTGGTGGAACCTTCCCCAAGCAGCTTTGATGTGGCCCAGAAAAGAATCCATGCCCTGATGGAAAAGGATTCACTTCCTCGCTTTGTGCGCTCTGGGTTTTATCAGGAGTTCATCAAGTAGCAATGTAGTTGGTCTGTGAGAATCATCCCGAGAGTTATTTCCTCCACAATAACCCTGCACTTTCCAGCAACCCACATATTTTCCTATAGCAGCTTGCTCAAAGACTCTCAAACGGAAAACCCCAGGGAGTGTTGCTTCCTCCTTTGCCCACATTGTTTTGGATGTTTATCTATTGCCCAAATGCCTTCCTTTTCCAATTTCCTCTTCCTGCCCCGATTCTTAATTAAGCTCTACTCTTGTATGTTGTTGTGAAACTCAATCAGAACGACAGAAAAAAATCTATCAAAAGAAATATAAAACAAGAATATGATATAATTGAATGTAGGTCCATTTGGTTTAGGTAATGGATCTCCCCCTAAATTGGTATAAAAAAGAATGTGGATGTGGAAAGTCCAGTTTCAACTGAGACTAACTGATCTCATTTAAAAAAAAATTCTGATCCATGAGGGGGTCACCCCTCTCATTATTTCTGAACTTGGTTAGTAAAAGTTGCTAAGAATTTTATGAGGCTGAGCCACTATTGGATTTTTTTAAGCAAATACATTGGTAAAAAATATTGATCTTCTTCTGAGAGCATCTTTGTGTTAGCTAGAGATTATAAACAAGAGATATAGATACATAAATATGCTGTTTATATAAAATCGATCTGAACACCATCCATATAGCTTCTTTCCCTATACTTCCCTCATACCTTCCCATGCATAAAGTTATCAAATTCTGTATTAAATCAATGTCCTGAGATTGACAAGGGACTACTTTATACATGTATCTGTGCCTCTAGTATGTAGGCACAAAGTTTTAATTTTCAAATTATTTAAAATTCGTGTGAGTATAATATTACAAAATTTCTGACTCCAATCATATAAAACAGTTGCTACTCATTGCAGTGGTCTCCCACCTCAATATCAAGAGGGCTGTACACTAAGATGGGAAAATCTTGTCAAGCCTAAAATGGTTAGTTGTCCTATGATGCCATCAGTTTGTTTAGTAAATGACGGTTATCTTTAAAACACCAAATTATCTTTGGAAAACTTAATTTGACTAAATGCAGAGACGTTCTAAGTGAGATAAAATTTTAAAGTACCCTGCATTTTGCAAAATAATCTGATCTTTTAGCACTCCCTCACTTCCCTCCCTATTTTGCTCGCTGCATTAATGAATTGTATTTATAGTCAAAATGCACATTTTTACCCCTAACATGCCTTACACACAGTCAATTGATAAGCCATGGTATTTTTAGTAGGTTTAAACTTTTAATTCTGTATTTCATTATTATAAGTCTTGCTAGAATTTTTTTCTTATCTTTAGTAGATTTGATTAAGCAATGATTTACATAATCTAGTAATAAAGAGAGTCAAACTGTGTATGAATATAACCAAGGTGAGGACACTGAGTTAACTAAACAAGTAATTTTTAAAGGATTAATAAAAATCTGAAATGTTTAAGTAGAAGACTACATTGTTTAGTCTTGTAGTTTCTCCTTTTGTTTCTTTTTTTCTTTCACACACTCCTAGTTTCACATGCTTGTAGCCCATTTATTCAGTTAATTGCTAAGAATATTGAAAATGAAGCAACTATATGACTGTATTCTTTGAGTAAACACTGACTGTATTTGTTGGGTTTTCCTTTTTTTTTTTTTTTTTTTTGTATTTCAAAGGCTAATGTGCCCTTCCTGAATACTTGCCATTTCAAACTCTGAAAATGGGTCGGAGTGACTGGGTCTACTGCCAACTCTTGCTAGTCTGGTATGAGTTCATTCATATTTGTCAGTATTGCTCACTTCAAAGAAACTCCGTCATCAAGCAGTCGACAGCTAGGTCAGACCAACATTGTGAGCATGAAAAAGAAGTTCTCACCATGTCTATTCATTTAGGAGTGACAAGCAACTCACAACAAGAATTCCTAGCACAACCATCCTCAGCATCTGTCTATGCTGCCCCAAATCAGTATAAAATCACCAATCCTTTACTTGCTAATGCAGCTAGAAAATTTAAGAACTGAAGAATCTAGGTGAGTTATTTTTTTCTTGAATGCCAAAACATTTTTAAGAAAAATTTTGATGTCATTAATATCTCAAATATTTTATTCATATTATTTGAAACAACAAAATGTTTGAAAATACCCAGAGAATTAACTAGAGATTACAGCGTTCACCAAGATGGTTGATGTGACAAAGACTCGGACTGACTGTATTCACAAATTGACTGCACATCCTATGTAAGTGGGTAGACTTGTCAGTGGAGGATAAGAAGGACCTTCACCTTTTCATAAGCTGAACCCAGGAGGCAGAGGGCAGGAAAAGCACCAGGAGGGCAATGCTGTAAAGGCTACAAGAAGCATGAATGCCTTGCAGTCAACCAGTGACATGTAATATATATGTAAATATGATTTTAAATTTAAAGCAGTACACACACACACACACACTTCTAAATAATAAAGTTAAAAGGAATACAAATATCACAGCCCAAAATGAAAATGCAAATGTATAAAAATTGCCCTAGAAAATTCTTTGAAATCTTTGGTGTTTTTAAACTTAGAAAAAAACCTGAGCTACTAGAAGTTGCCATAGTAATACAAACAAAATAAACATTCTTTTAAATTTTGGGAAATTCGGAAAACTGGGATGATCTTTCCAGGAAAAAAAATGTGTAACATCTGTTTATCACTCCCTTTGCCTTCTCCCCTTCCTCCCCACTCTCCCTTGAGTAAATTGCCTGGGAAAGTATGAAACTCAATGCAGGAGTGAGCCTTGTGGTGCTGGCATTTTCCTCCCTTGTGAAAATGTAACAGTCATAAGTGGATCTGGGATGTAGAGAGGTGCTCAATGGGAATAGGAGTATATGCTTCTCATCCTTGAGAGAAACCTAAGATTAGGTAGGCAGGTCAGGTAACCACCATAACCTGTTTTTCTGCCTGGGTTTGATATAGTTTGTGGTTGGTGTCTGATTAGTATCTAAACTTGACCAGAAGAAAGAGACAGACTATCAACTCTCAGAGTAAATTAGGAGGCTGTGTTCCATGTTCATCTGCTAAAGCAATGCTTGTTCATGTGAACAACCCCCTACACACACACGCACACATGCACACACATACACATTTTCTTTCTCTCAGATAGACACCTTCTGAAATGCAGAACTGAGGTGATTCAGTAACTTTGCTTTCAAATCAATAGAATCAAATTTCTGAAAACATTTTGTGCCCCACTCCCCATGCCATCTATGTACTCTAATTCTCTATGGTATAAATTATGCTTTAAGCAGATTTCAGTTTTTAGTCCATAAAGAGAAGAAATTGTTAAAGAAATTGTTTTTACTTTTGTCCTCTACGAAGCCATGGATTATGCTTGGTTGATGTGCTCTCTGTATGCACTCCCTTTCAACAGGGTGGACCTGTTATTATTTCCCAAAGAATAATAGATATCCAGAAGTTTCAATAAAAACTTGACCATTAGTAAATCAATTGGTAAACTAATAAACATTCCCTGCCAGGGCTTTGTCAAGCTATCTGTCCCATCACAAATTTGATAATTTGAGAATCATTTCAAAGGCTATCATATTTCAGAGGAATCATTTTTATCCCTGAAATCATTCCCTCTAGCAGGCCATTTTCCTTGTTACCTGGTAATTTAGCAAGTTTGAGAGAAATAGGGTCATAAGAAAAGAAAGGGGAGAAAGGAGAGATGGGAAGTGGTAAAGAAGTGCCCAGACCTACAAAGTGAGTCCATTCACTAGGAGACATTTAAGAGCAGCTCCACTTGATTGGAAATCAAATAGTTTTTGCTGTCACCACCAAGATTTGCAGGAATGCTTTTCTTGACTAACAATGCAGATTGATGTGAAAATCCATTTTAATATCCTAAGGATTCTTGATTAGATAAAAGAAGAAACATGGAGGATTTTCTTTCCCCAGTGGGCTTGCATGTGCCAGAGAGCAGAGTATGGAGAACCCAGTTTCTAACATCCAAATGTCCAAACCCAAGGGCCAGGCAACTCTCTGTAGGTTCTGGACACAATGTCTTGATACATCTCAGTATATGGGTTTTCCAGGCTCTCCATTCTATAAGAGTGTGTTCAATTCTTGCCGTGGATAAGGCTTTTTAGCAATTTAGCAATTTAGCATATGAAAATATGCTAAACATATTTTCATTCAAATAGGTTATATGGCAGACCAGAGCAATAGATATCCAAAGAAAGGCTTTCCCCAGCATACTGGAACTGAAAAGATCAAGACTTCCAACAGAGACATTTGTAGCTTTCAATGGAAACTCATAGCAGAGAGTAATGGGAAAAAGACAGACAACCGAACTTTGGAATATTGTCCTCACCTCACAGTTTAATAATAATCATTTCTAGTAGAGAAGCTACAAAACCAACATTTATATCCAGTTTGATAAGCCTCTTGTTTTTTGACCTGAGACAATTTTCCTTTCTGTCTCACACCTATATCTCCATTCCTTTTCTCCCCCCGTGTGAGGATACCTTTTATCCTGAGGATAAAATAGTTGAGTCTAACTACAGGATAGGATAAATAGTTGAGTCTAACCACTGTTATCTAATAATGAATACAATTAAAAGCATTTAACTCCCTATCTAGGAAAATATATAAACTAAGGCATAGACAAAACAATGGGAAATGCTGAAAAATTTTCCAATGGAGAGAAGTAATCTGGATAATTTTTGCCAAAAGTTCTTTTCATGTCATATGTTATTAGAATTTGGGGGGACTAAATTTTTTTAAGAATGCTGCAACTCGCAACTCATCTTCAGGAGACCACCGCAGAGAAAAGTGTAGAAATGAAATCCATTTGTCAGCATTTATCCCATAAGTTTTTCATTTAGAAACAATGTGTTTATCTTCTAATTTTGTAACCAATACGTTGTATACTATGTAACTCATACTTCTTGATAAAGCACCAAATATGTATCTGTAACCACAATCACATATATTATATTAAATATATATCTATATAATAACCTCATATGAGTTCTTCTTGACTCCTGAACATTCTTGATATGAAACTCTATCTTAAGGTAGGCTTGTTGTTCACGTCACTCTTTATACCAGGTGAGCCGTTGATCAATTGGGAGGATCCCTCTCCTAATAAACATCAACTGTAATACAGCCTGACATGCTAAACTCAGAAAGGGAGATACAAAGTATTCAATATTCATACACTCTGTTCACTACTTTCCCTTGGATTCAGATGGCAACAACTTATTGATGCAGGTATTCACTGTTAGCATTGACTGAGCACATTATATGATTTGGATCCTGCAATATTCAGTGAGTATAGTTATTCCTTTCTCTTCCTGCACTGGTGAAAGATCTGAAATCCACGTGCCACTGCAAGCAACTCAATTCTATGACCTTAGATTTGGTGCTCAGATAGTTTAGGTAATGGACTCAGATTATACAACTAGTGGGGTTGAGATTGGATGAAAGGGAAAGTTTGTATACAGAAAGAGGCATAAATAGAATCAGTTTACAGAGAGAAACAATGATGAGAATCCATGTGAAGGGAGAATGGGAGAGAGGAATTGAGAGATTAGAGAATGTCTGCTTGGCCTGTGACAGTTTCTAAGTTCTCATTCACAGTTCCCATGAAACCTGGGTATATTTACTGTAGATGCAATCACCATGAATCATTTCAGTACCATCTATTCTATTCTCCTCTTTATTTGAATTATCTTGGATGATTTTTTGAGAGTTTCCACCAAGAAGCATTATTAGATCAAAGATCACTGACACTTTTATCTCCCCCACAGAGAAGAAGTGATGTCTCGAGGTCATTATGTGAATCAGTGGCAAAATAAAGCTTATAGGTCAGATTGCCTCTCAGACACCTGTTGATCCACTCAACCAAAGGAACCACACGCGATCCCTCAAACATTCAGATTACTGGTTCTAATTTGAGTAAAACAGGCTAAATCCACCCCTGCCCTAGTGGGAGTCCATTCTATCATCTGTTAGTGATGTAAGCCATGTTCTCCAAGCTCTCCAATCTACAAAGTGTCTTTTGCTAATTTTACATTTTCTAAATCAGCTGTATCTTGAAAATTATTTTGTTCACAAACCACTTTCCAAATACCTTAACTCTTCAGATGGCTTCCCAATGCCTCAGTGCATTCTACATTTAAATTAGTTTCATCTAGCAAATTCCTGGTCCAAATTCCATGCTTTTCCACTTTTTAGTCTATTTCTACCTTCTCAAAGTTTAAACTCATTAAAAACCGTTTGAAATGTGGATGGAAATTGTATTAGAAAGCCAAGCTTATGAGGAGGCAGTCTTCACTCAATCCTTGGGAGCCAGGCCTCATGGCCAGGCCGCCGGGTCTCTTAGTTAATAAGGTCACATTTCTAAAGTACTCCACCTTGGGAGGATGCAGAGTGTGTGACAGACAGGCAGGGGTGGGTATGCTCTCCCACAGGTGACTTTGGAAGTCTTAGTTATGTTTTTAAGAAGTGGTGCCTTGTCTGCCACTGGAAGGACCTGTCTGTGACGTGTGAGAAATAGATGCTTTGCCTCAGATTGTGCCACTAAAAGCCCAAAGCCTCTTGGCTTCTAAGTAGAATCCTTATGGAACACCACAGATATTTAAATAGGAACTGGAGCCCAGGGTCATTAATGAATAAGGATGAATGGAGATGGATATTCCTATATTTCTTTTAACTGAATATTTATTTTGACTACTTTTTAATTTATCAGTGAAAGCCATAATATGTCTACTTGAGTTTCACTAACATTTCTACTGACAACGAGAACAGGCGTTGTTACAGAATCAGGTCTGTTCGCCTGGCACTTAGCAAGCCAAATGCTGACATGCCAAGGTTTGTGGCAGAGAAACAGTTTATTCTCAAAGCAGCCAAGCGATGAAATGGGAGAACAAGTCTCAGATCTACAGTTTATTCTCAAAGCAGCCAAGCGATGAAATGGGAGAACAAGTCTCAGATCTATCTCCCTGAAAGTAAGGGGATTGGGATATTTATGGCATAAGCAGGGTGGTCTTAGACATGGGGAAAGTTGGCTGGATGTAGAGAAAAATGGAGGTAATCAGTGTTCTGCACAGGTCCATCTTGTTTACATGTGTCATGCGTGTTCAAGATGGAGGCACTTAGCATGATCTGAGGCTGGAGTTTTCCAGCCCTCTGATGTCAAAATGCCATTCCTTAGACAACTGTGCAGGCCCAGTTTTAGGATCAGTGGCCCCAACCAGCCTTAACTGGCTCACACTGGACAAGAGCTGACTCCTAGTTCCTGAAGTTATGGGAAGCTGGGAAGGTATACAATTAAAGGGGTGGGTGGAGAAAGAAGGAAAAATTAACCTAAAGTGAGCTTAATCAGGAAAGGTAGTTTACAAGCAGAGGGGTGTTAACAAGCTGTTACCCTATCTGTTGTTCTGCAAGAGGAGCTCAAGAACTCCTGTTATCCACCGGCTTCTGTTATGTTTATGGGGCACGGTTTCCAGGTGATAAGAAAAATCCAGATTCAGAAAATGTCAGAGCGGGAATAGACATCACAAATGCTCTCATATGCTTAGGATGAAAGTCCAGTCCTCCTCTCTCTGCAAAGGTGCTCTTCAGCTGAGATACCAGCATCTAGGGGGTATGGGGGTTGAAAACACCTGAGGCTGTGGGAGCAAAGGAGGCACCCACTTGCCTGGCCAGTCAGATCAGCCGAACTGCCCTGATCAGTCCAGCAGCACAGTCACACACAAAAACCCATTCTGCCATCCTTAGAAATTATTCTTCCCTGTCTTCATTTTAAAGATAAGGAAATTGGGACCCATTGAGCCGAAATGATTTGTCCAAAGTTATATGTCTGGATAATAGCATGCTTCTTACCAATGATCTGATTCCAATTCTGTGGTATTTTTTATTTGGAACAATATTCGAGTTATGCCTTATTCACATATCTATAATAATAGGTGTTCTGAAAGTTGATATCAAAGAACTGTAAGCTACTAGAGAAATGGTAAGGTAGGGATGGCCAAGAAAAACTGTGCTTCTCAAAAGTGTACTCCTGTCCACTATCCCTCTAATAATTTTCCCAATTAGATATCCTTCATGTTTAACAAACTACGCCTTTAAAAGTAAAATATCCTGTTAGAAAGTTATTAGCTATTCATACTTTAATGTGACTAAATCTAGGAGTATGATACACATTGCTTAATTCTTAAGACTTTCCTGAAGACAGCCAGAGGGAAAGGGTGTTTTGATTGAGGGGATGATAGCATTGATTGAGGGAAATAGCAGTCTGTCTATTGTAACCTTACTTTTTGAAAACTTATAATCCATATATGTTATATATGGCCTCATTCCCTGACAGTACTGAATAATAAATAAAGATTTATGGACATAGAACAGTCTTTTATCCTATATATTATTCTAGCAACCCTTAGGTATTGTTTTACTCTTTACTGGGATTTGAAGAACTTGAAAAGTTCTCATGCTAAATTCCTTAACTACCAATTGCAAACTACCATTTTCAACTTTCAACTTTTGTTAAGCATTGTCTATCATTGTTCTTTCTTTCTTTTTTTTTTTCATTGTTCTTTCTTAAATGTAAATTCGCGTAGGAGGAGTAACACAAAATATTCAACAGCTTAGAGTGTTTATCTGGTCATGTTACTTCTCTCATGACTTATCTGATCATGCTATTCCACTCTTTAAAACCTTTCTATGAGTTTCCATGGTCTTGATAGGTTCCAGTCCCAGGGTACAAAGGGAGTCTTGTAGAGTTGTAAAGACACATATGCACTGTTCACTACCCATTGATTGAATAACACCTCCATATCCAAGTACAATTTTAAATATTCAAGTTTTAAAAGCAAATACAAATTCACTTAAAAACATTCCTGAATTTTTATTAGCTTATCATTTCATATATTTTATATTAATATGCAGTGATATTACATCTACTCTCATATGGATGACCTCAAAATTACTCTTACTCTTAAAAATTTGTTTTAACTCTAAAATTTGGTTTGCCATTCTCCTAGAGAATAGCACCCTGAATCCTTATATGCAAAATTCTCTAAACCAGCCAGTCTTAGGTGACATCTTGCAGAACTGCAATGTGCCATGCTTCCTCATGCTGTAGGCCTTGCATGAGGCAGTTCTTTTCACTACATTCCCTCTTTATCACCTAGCTAACACCTACACATTTTTAAAAAATTAGAGCAGAGATATCTTCCCTGGGGGACTTCCTTTACACCCATCAGACTCCACCTAACTAACGTGGGTGACATTCCTCTCCTCTGGTATGTTTTCACTAAAGACATGTGCCTGCCCATTGGATAGGATAATTATGTAGAACAGTTAAGGAATTCACTTCTTTGACAAGTGTTAGAAAAGCAAAGGTCTGGTATTTTAACTTCTGAAGAAGTCTGGACATGAAAAATTCCAGATACCCCTTTCTTCCCAAGTTCCTAGGACAGGCCATGAAAGGAAATTATTGTGGCTTTTAACTATGCCCTCAGGAAAAAAATATCCTTCCCACAACCCACCACTTTTGTTGTCCAATGTGATAAATACCATTCCTGAGAGGAAGGGAGTCTGGCACCAATCAGGAGGCTTGAGGGACCTCAGTCATCTCAGACTCCTCCAGGCAGGTAGCCACTTACTCATCTCCTTCAAAGTAGCTGTGCATTGAATTTCCTTGGCTCTTTGGCTTTGCTCATTTTCTGTATAAGTAGGTTAGACGTCTCTCAGGTTCTTTATCCCTGCACAATTCCAGACAACTTGCTAACCATTAAAAAAATAGAGAAAAGATATAATTATTGATTTTTTACAGTGGGTAGCTATTGTGACTTTTCATTCTAATAGCATTTCTGTTTCACTTTAGGGGGCAAGCAGGAATAGGGGGCTAATCTTACCCCTTTAAAAATACACTTTATTCCTCTAAAAAAGTTTAGTGGTATTTGGGGATTGCATGTTTCTTATCTTGACAAAATTTCCCAGCCGAGTCCTTCTAGAATGAATAAGAATAGGTAGAAGAAGCAAAAGAGTGTATATTTTTAGCTTGTGTGAGGGACCTTCCATTTTATTTATCATCCATCTCTCAAGTGTCTGCATCATGAAGATAAAGGCATTTGAAATCCAAATGAAAGTATTTACTCAGATCTTAGCTCCTCAAGACAGCCAACAGATTTGCAAGAGATTTTAAAGATACAGGTGGCATATTTTGGTAAAAACTAAATCAATGTCTTTTTGAACTGTAAGTGCAGACTCCAGAAAATTATGTGTAGACAATATTAGGCTTTAGAGATGAAAAAATGGCTTTTCTAGTTACAACCATCATTTCTCTCCTGTTGGCCCAATATACATGGTTTAGAATCACAAAATCTGAGTAGTAGGCTAGATCTTCCTTTATACCATCTTGGGCAGCAGAAGTAACTCCCTGAGACTCCTGTCTGCAAAAATGGGGCTACCTAGATTTTCTGTAACACAAAGAGGTGATGAGGAGTAAATAAAATAATATGTATGAAAAGATTTTGTAACCTGCAAAATAAGGCTTTTTTCTCCCATCCTCATTCAGGTCAGTTTGCTCCCTGCTATATCTTGCTAATGTCAATCATCAGAGGGATGAGCAGAGAAAGTGAGCACTTCTTTAGGTATCACTGGAAGAAAGAGCAATAATATTTGCTAATCTCCATTGCATTGCTCCCTTCTTCCAGCCAGTTCCTAACTGTGAGCTGAATAAAGGCTGGAGCCATATCTTATTCCTTAGTATCTGTGTCCCGAGAGTCTGGAATATAAATTAACCAGTTGATACAGAATCATGAACAGTTAGTTGGTCTACCAGATATCTACATGAGATATTTTGGCCTCTTTATTATGGTAGTCTACTCAATGACCTAATAATAACTGCTGTTTGTACAGCTTTTCTCAACCTTATTTCACTTGAGTGTCTTCATAACTCTGTGAAGTGGTTAAAGTAGGTAGGATTAAAATGGTCACATTACATATAACGACTTGGCAAGGTCACACAGTTAGCATCATCATAGCTGAGGCTAGAGTGGGGATCTTCTGGTTCTAGTTTTGGAGCTCATTTTTTTTTATGCCAGACTCTACAGTGTGCTGTTAACAAACTCTACATTAAAGCATATTTTCGAGGTTGGTAATAGAGTGAAAATCTTGAAAAATGTCTGTGCATTCTTTATTGAAGATCCATGGATGAAAGTATATGCATATAAAAAATATATTTTTTCTTTTTAAATCCTTCTCTTTGGAGGTTAACACTAATAAAGTCATAGTTTATCTAAGTGAGTAAGAAAAAGAGAAGGATACAGGAGTGCACACGTGAATATTTTCTTGTAGTCTGTGGTCAGGCTTATTTATAAAGCCTCTGCCTGGTTCCTTTGTTTAAAAAGGTGTTTGGTCTCAGATTTCAGCCAGCTGGGCCATCTGTCACATTTCCCAAAATCTGGAATTCTGGACTGATATCTGATGTTATACTTTTATGACCACATGTGAAAGCCTGCTACTGGCTCATGGTTACATTGCTTTAGTATTTAGTGACTCCTCACATCTGGATGTCTTCTTTAACTTTTCAAATCATTTCTACATATGAGATTATGTTAGCTTCCCACTTCCAGTTTCTCTTCCCTCAGAGTCTCTGGTGTTACAAAATTCTGTTTTGGGGTAAGATTATATCATCCATTCTTGGGATTAATTTCTTCCTATCTTTTTCTGAACTTGCTCTTTTTTTCTCATCTTTGACTCCTTTCTACTACTTCTTTTTAATTTCTACAATGCAGCTTTCCAACCTAAATGTCCATTGACAGAGGAACGGATAAAGAAGATGTGGTATATACATCAATATATACACAATGTATATATACACTGTGGAATATGACTCAGCCATAAAAAAGTGAAATAATGCCTTTTGCAGCAACAAGGATGGACTTAGAGATTATCATACTAAGTGAAGTAAGCCAGACAGAGACAAAGACAAATATCATATAATATCGCTTATTTGTGGAACCTAAAAAAAAATAAGGTACAAATGAACTTATTTACAAAACAGAAATAGATCCACAGACATAGAAAACAAACTTATGGTTACCAAAAAGGAAAGGGGTGGGGGAGGGATAAATTAGGAGGTTGGGATAAACACATACATTCTACTATATATAAAATAGATAACCAACAGGATCTACTGTATAGCACAGGAAACTCTACTCAGTTTTTTGCAATAACCTGTAATGGAAAAGAATATAACTAAATCACATTGCTGTGCACCTGAAACTTAACACAACATTGTAAATCAACTATATTTCAATAAAAATATTTTAAAAATACAATATAATACAGCTTCCTTCTTACTCCAAATTTAATTTGCATATATTCTTGGTGGATACACACATGATTTTATGATACCAGAACTTTTACTCCATTTTATTCTATGAGGAACTAACACTCAAAGGGAGTCAGTGATGAACTCGTGGCCACACAGCTAGAAAGGTGACACGTTGGAATACATGGTATCTATCAATACTGAGCTTGGTGTTTTCCTTTTCCTTCCCAGTTTTCTTTTCCCTCCTTTTAACTACAAACCAGGTTGTTTTATCCTGAAGAAAGCCTGGATTTTCTGTTTGACTTCTTCAGAGGCATCTAATTCTAAGCACAGAGTGCATCTTCCATTTCCTCTTCCTACCGCGTCCACTTTTTGTGGATGCCCCACACTTCTGTAGAATCCCACTGAATTCTACTCACCTCCAGTTCTCTTTATCAACCACAGACCATCACCTACGGGTCCCTCAGTAGTTCACATATTCTTTTTTTTTCTTTTTCTTTTCTTTTTTTTTTTTTTTTTGCGATACGCGGGCCTCTGACTGCTGTGGCCTCTCCCGTTGCGGAGCACAGGCTCCGGACGCGCAAGCTCAGCGGCCATGGCTCACGGGCCCAGCCGCTCCGCGGCATGTGGGATCCTCCCGGACCGGGGCGCGAACCTGTGTCCCCTGCAGCGGCAGGCAGACTCTCAACCACTGAACCACCAGGGAAGCCCCACATATTCTTTATGTGCGAGGAAGTAACAGGCTATGCTAATAGCAACCAGAGATTACAGAGATTTTCCAAGAGAGTTACCATTTCAAATATCTTATTCTGTTTTTCCCAAAAGTATACTTGTCAGACTATGTGTTCTGGTTTTGGGGTTAGAAGATATATTTAGTCCAGATAAGCTGTAGTTCAGCCCAGACAGACCAGGTTTGTATAACCTTAGTAATGTTAATAAATCAGCAGCTGTAGAGACATTCATTCCTAAACTTCGAAAGACAAACAGTTAAATTTTCTAGATCCTGAGGGATCGCTGAAACAAGTCACATACTGTCTAAGAAACTTTCTCTTTGAAAATGATGATATAGTACCATAAACACAAAAATCCTGGTAAAATGCTTATGGACATTCCTGTTTATGAAGCCTTTGGCAGCACTCTCAGCAGAGTCAGTGGCTCCCTGCTTCTCTGCACATTAACATTGTTCTGAACTCGATTATAGCACTCACACAGTTGTTTAATATACACTTATTTATTGAATCCTATGTGCCAGGTAATATGCTAGTTAGGAATACAAACTGACAGATCACATGGCCACTTGAAGGCCCATGGCCAAACATTCGGTCTCTACCAGGTCCTAGAAGCAAGCTTGCAGCTAAATCAAAAGGAAAAGTAGTTCTCTGCGGAACACAGCATAAAATTGCTCCAAGAGCTTACGTGCGTGTGCTGTGACTCTTTATCAGGGCTTCTATGGTTGGATCATAAAAGGCCCAAGTGATGGAGACATCTGTACTGCAGCCTGAGCCCGCTGCAGAGCCGGCCCCTCCCTGGACCCCACTCAAAACTCAGGAAATGGGTCTGAGTTGTACACTCAGAAAAAAAAATGTGAATTAAACCCAGTCCCTGCCCTCCAGAGGGCCTGGGATCTAGTTGGGGGGATATATGCATACACAGAGTTCCCAAAGGAGGTGACAAGTGACATGATATAGCTCATGAATGTAGAATCCTAGAGGAAGGAGCCTCCACCTTTGTATGGTAGAGCACAGTGGGTGAATTTGATCGTGTATTCACACCACACTGTCGGTATCTTTTATCTCTTACCTGAATGAGGTAATCAAACCGGTGCTACACTGCAGACAGCCACATCCATCCTCTTCACTCCTAGTGGTATGTCTTCTCTTTACCTGCATGACCTTTCCCCATCTTTACCCAACTGAGCCATTTTTAAAAGACTCAGCTTGAGGACCAATTATTAATGGAGATATTATGACCACACCCCTTACAAAGTAAGATGAACTCCTTTTGCTTAGCACTTCCTTTCAAAAATATTAATATTAATAATAATAATTATTTGCTAGACTGCTTTCTGTCCATTATCATAACCTCAAGAAATAAACATGACATAGTTGTTAGCATTCATATATACATATATATATATATCACATCTTCTTTATCCATTCATCTGTTGATGGACACTAAAAAATACAACCAACTAGTGAATATAACAAAAAAGAAGCAGACTCACAGATATAGAGAAGAAACTAGTTGTTACCAGTGGGAAGAGGGGAAGGAGAAGGGGCAATTTAGGGTTAGAGAATTAAGAGGTACAAGCTATTAGGCATAAAATAAGCTACAAGGATATATTGTACACCATGGGGAATATAGCAAATATTTTATAATAACTATAAAAGGAGTATTCCCTTTAAAAATTGTGAATCACTGTATTGTACACCTGTAAAATAATATTATATGTCAACTCTACTCCAATTAAAAATATTCCTTTTGGGCTTTTTAGGTCTTGACACTAGGTCACCACTAAAGGAAGGTTTAAAAACATTTTTTGTTACCACTTTTAATGGGCTTTTAAAAGGTAATAATTAATTACAGTTTCTTTAAGTGAGAGAGACCAAATTCTTCAAGCAGGGGTGGAAGAGCTGTTTCTACTAGCAAGAAGCCTCAGGGAAATTTTGATGCTCAGCATCTGTGGCGTCATCAGGATCTGCTCATGTCCCAATCCCAATTCTCAGAATCCCATTTCTTCCCAATAAATGCCTTAGCTTTAACAACAAAGACTTGTGAAGTTGAAAATTCAATTTGCATTGTAATTCAACCAGCTGCAGTGTTAGATTAGGTTTGATTTTCAGAATTTTAGGCCCTGTGACTATAGGAGGTAAAGGTATCTTTCAGGGAAGTCATAATTTTTAGATCTTGCATATGAATATTTAGCTAGGAATTCAAAACCCTGAGCTCATCATTTTTTTCCCCCAGGTTCTCTTGCACAGTAGTTAAAAGCAAAAGTCTAGCCCCATAATAATCCTTACTTTCACCAAAATGTTCTCAGATGTGCATCAGCAATGTATGAGAGAATCCATTCCTCCAGATTCTCGTCAATAATTAGTATTATTATTTTTAAATTTTAGCCATTCTAATGGATATATTGTGATTTTATGTATTTAGCTGATGACTAATAATGATGAGCACTTTTTTCATGTAATTATTAGCCATTTGCATATATTCCTTGTCACCATGTCTGTCCATCTTTTGCTTGTTTTTATTGAGTTGTTTGTTTTTTATTATTGAAATATAGGAGTTCTTTATATATTCTATATGTAAGTCATTTGTCAGTTATATTTATTTCAAATATTTTCTCCTGAGGTATAGCTTGCACTTTTATTTCATTGACAATATATTTTTCTGAGAAGAAATTTTTAATTGATAATATTGTCCAAACTTTCTATACCTTTACAGACTTTTTTTCTACTTATTCTAATCACTGAGTGATGAGTATTAAACTATATTTGTCTACCTTTGGGTCTGTTATTGTTTGCTTCATGATTTGAATCTTTATTATTAGGTGTACACATATTTAGGATTGTTATGTCTTCTTGAAAACTTGACCTTTTTATCATTATGAAATGTCCCTCTTTATAGCTACTAATATTGTTTGTCTTGAAATATACTTTTTATCATATCCACTCCAGCTTTCTTATGATTAGGGTTTGCATTTTGTTTTCTATTTCCTCCTGTCACTTTTATATTTGCTCACATATTTATCATTTTTGGTGCTCTTTATTCCTTTATTTAGAAGAGTTATCCAAGGAACTCCTTTTACATTTCTTGTAGTAAGTATTTGCTAATAATAAGTCTGTCAGCTTTTGTTTTAAAATGTCTTTTTTTAAACTTTCTGTGTGTGTGTGTTTGTGTGTGTGTGTGTGTAGGAGAACAAAGATAAGGTTGACTGTTGTTTTCTTATAAGAAGTTAAGTAACCAAAAGTCAATGCAAAAAAAAATTTCAACCTGGAGTTCTCTTTCAAGAGAAAATACCTATCAAAAATAAAGGTTATAATAGCCTCCGGTCAGAATGGCTATTAAACCTTTATTTTTGATAGGTATTTTCTCTTGAAAGAGAACTCTAGGTTGAAATTATTTTTTTGCATTGACTTTTGGTTGCTTAACTTCTTATAAGAAAACAACAGTCAACCTTATCTTTGTTCTCCTATACATAAAGTATCTTTTTTTGAATACACACACATATGATACATATTCAAGAGAAAGAAATATATTGATGCATTATGCTTTTATCATGAAACAAATGAAATTGGAAATAAATTACGAAAACCTTACCAACATAGTCTTACCTACTTAGAAATTAAGTAACAACAGTGCACAATAACCCTTGGAACAAAATAGACTATGCACACCATTTGCTAAGGTATAGAAAAAAGAACACAACATACAAAAATCTATCTAATCAAGCAAAACTTTAAATGGACAAGTGTTATTGCTTTATCTTTTTTTTTCCTTTTTATCATTAACTTGTAGCCTAGGTGTTTGCTTATCTTTGTGAATACTACATTTTTGATACTCTGAATTATGTTGTCTTCTTTTCAAAAGTGTTGAGATTTTACTGGCAGGCAGCTAATTTGCTGGCAGATTGACTTTCTTTTGTTGAGGCTTGTTTAACACTTTGGTAGGGCCTAAGATATAGTGTCCCTTTTGAGCTGGATTAGGCATATTCCTAAAGTGTGGCCCTTCTGTGGTCTTGCCTATGTATCTCACAGGTCCTGCTAGGATTTTTTTTAAGTGGTCAGAACTCTAGCAACCTCAGCACTGTGTGATCTCCACAATAGCTGTTCAAACCATAGCTCCCCAGTGGCTTTCCTCTATCAGTCTTGTACAGTGTCTCCTTGTATAAGACAGGCTTCATATTTGATTAGAAATCAAGAAGACTCCTTTGCAGATTTCTTGAGCTCCTTCTTTGTGCAAATCTCACCTCTTGAGCACCCTGACCTGCAGATTCTAGCCTCTGTAGACATCTCAAACTCTAGTTTCTCTTTCTTCCACCTAGCAAAATCACTGCATTCTGTTTTGATTCTACTTTTCTTAACTGCAGTTTAGAAAATTTCCTTGTTTTAATTTGGACTTACCACATCTTTTCATATGCTTATTTGCCATGAATACTTATTTAACAAACTTGGATTAATCACCACGTATAGGAGCTATGCCTCCAAACTGCAGCATATATATATATATATATATTTTTTTTTTTTTTTTAAAAGTGTCCATGGAACATTTAGTAAAATTGAATATATGCTGGGGCATAAATCAAGCCTCAAAACTTCAAAATATTAAAATCATATAGTTATAAGGAATTAATTTAACAGTCAGTAATGATAACTAGGAAATTCCCAGTTGTTAGGAAGTTAAAGAATTCACTTCTAAATAACCCACATGTCAAAAAAGGAGTCAAGTGAAAATTAGAAAGAATTTTTAAATGAATAATTACAAAACTATGACATATAAAATTTGTGTA
Organism: Physeter macrocephalus; assembly: GCF_002837175.3. NCBI lineage: Eukaryota > Metazoa > Chordata > Mammalia > Artiodactyla > Physeteridae > Physeter > Physeter macrocephalus. The sequence continues at coordinate 66,384,012 of NC_041217.1, forward strand.
ATGTAGCCAAGTCTGTGCTTACAGACTAATTGACTGCTTAAGATGCTTATATTAGTATGGAAGAATGAAAGAGTTTCTGAAAAACAAAAAACAAAAAAACAGTGGTCTAAGCAGATATCTTAAAAGGAAAGAAGTAGAAAAGCATAGCAAAACTAATGAAAGTAGATGGAAGTAAGTAAAATGAACTTTAGAAGAGGAAATAATAGGAAACAAAGTAAAGTAGAAAGAATCAAATATGCTAATAGGTTGTTTCTCATGAAGGAGGGGGTCACAGATAAACCTTATTTAGTTTATAAAATAACCCCATTACATACTAAGTTAAACTTACAGAAAATTTTTTCAAAACTGGAAATTGATCTGAAAGAACATAATAATTGGGACAGAAATAAGTCCCAAAGAAAACAATCATAACTCTAAACTTTGTGACTTACTCTTTTGCTTTTCTTTACAAGTTTATCACTTATGCATTGATAAATGAAATATTGTTTAGTTTTTATCTGTTACTGAAATTTATATAAATGGAATAATATGTGTTTTGCTTTGCCATTGCTCAAGTGTTACTTTAGAGATTATGCTGATGCATGTAGCATTAGTTTATTGATTTTCATTGCTATATATTACATTACATGGAAAGTACTGTAATTAGTTTACCCATTTGAATTTAAACATTTGAGTTTTTTCTCTTATCTATCTGTGCATTTACTTATTTTGCTGCTATGAATAATGCTAGAGTAATATTTGTTTACACATCTTGGTGCACATGCATGGCAACTTGCCTAAGTTTGGACCTGGAAGTGTATAACCAGTGGCTTGGTTATGTGAATTTTAAAATTTAATAAATTATGCAAAATTATTTTCCGAAGTGGTTGTCCCAGTTTATACTCCCATAAGCAATGTATGTGTTCCTTTTCTCCTTGACAATCATTGCTAATGCTTGGTTAATCTTTAGGGTAGGAAATGCTACTTGTGGTTTTAACTTACATTTCCTTGCATATTATTGAGTTTGAGGATATTTTAATATGTATATTAACGCTTTATTAAAAGAAAAAGTTGCCTTTTCATTTTGTTGATTTCATTTACTGTGTAGAAACATTTTAGTTTGATGTTTTTCTTTATTTTGCTTTTGTTGCTTGTGCATTTGGTATCATATCCAAAAAAATTATTGCCAAGATCATTGCCAAAGAGATTTTCCCCTGTTTTTTTCTAGGAGCTTTATGGTTACAGGTCTTACATTTAAGATTTTAATTCATTTTGAGTTAATTTTTTGTGAGTGTTGTAAAATAGAAGTCCAGGTTCATTCTTTTGCTTGTGACTATCCAGTTACTGAGCAGGGCTGTAGACTAAGTCACATGGCCCGGAAGTTCCATGAACTGAGCTCCCAGGCTGCCTGGGGTCACTGTTTGGGCTCCCTGGTCAAGCGGGTCCAGAAGTTATATTATACTCCACGGTTGTAGTCTTCATAAAAATAATTCATTGAAATCTGTTAGGATTCATTTTATGTCTTAGCACACAGTACATTTTTGCAATTTTCCAAGATGGCTTAGATGACTTAAAAAGAGTATGTATTCTCTAAGTTTTGGTTTTAATATTCTAAGTTTATAAGTGTTCAAATATTTAAAGTGTGCTATTTAAATTATCTAAGTCTTTACTTATTTGTTGTTTGTTTGATTAATTAATTCCTTAGAGACGGGCCATGCATGACAGAGTAACTTGTATTATACCAACCTTCGTTCTGAAAATAATTATAAAATGTGGGAGGAATAAAAATAGTTGTATGAAATCATCAAAGAGCACCCAAAACAATCAGAAATTGAAGGGTAAAATTTGGAGTGAAGGAAAATGTATTGAGGTAAGTCCTACCTCCCCCCAATCCTTGCATAGAATTTGCTTTTCTACCACCCATAGAATTTTAGAAGTGCTTCCGCCTCCCCCACCCTCCAATTCCCCACCCCCACTGCCCAGCATAGAATTTGCTGATTTCTGCCATGAAGCATAAATCCTGAAAACAGAGTTGTAGGCTAGAGCTTTCAGCCATTATCACCGAGCTGAGGGATAAAAATTCGAGGTAGCAAGGACCTGAGGGGACCAATAACACTGAAGAGGGAAAAAGACTTAAGCAAAACGAGCCTAAAATTTTGCATGTAATTTTTCCCGTGTCAGTGATTGATTCCTATGCTGCACATGCATGGAATGGAGGCTAAGAAGACAAGTTGAATGCGTCTGCTGAAGCAGAGATTTTGGCAGTGTTGAGAATTTAAAAATAAAATCTGTCACATTTAGAAAGAATTTTTTCTAACTTAAAATTATGATCTAATTGCCCAATCATTTCTTCTCACGCTTTTATGATTTCATTCTTTTTGCTTAAAACTCTGATTCATTTGGATTTTATCCTGGCATAAACTCCAAGATAGACTTTACTTTTTGCCATATGGCTTGATTGTCCCCCAAGTAATTATTCAATAATCAACTTTCTTCTACAGATTGGAGATGCTGTTTTTACATATACAAAACTGATGTCTTAAAATAAATAAAACCAAAATCATAGTCAGACATTTTGTTCTCAAACCGACCCTCCTTAAGTGTTCCCATTTTAATGAGTGATATCACTACTTACCCCTTCACTTACAACAAAACCTTAGACTCATCTTTTACATCTATTTTCTCTACAAGAGCACTCCCTGTGGCTATACTCCTGTTAACAGAGGGAACAGGCAAAAACATTCATCTCCCAGTTTTTTCATGGAAGGGGTTCAACTGCATACTTTCCCAGCTGCTGCCTGAAAACCTGGTTTCTAATTGGCCTACATCTAGGTGCTGACTATGATCCTCCTTTTTGTGATACTGACAGGTCACAGCCACCTTCAACCACTGGGAGCCACTAAGAAGAAGGATAATGGCTTGGACAATCTCTAAGTTTTGAGAGGCAACCAGGACCTTGGGCCAGGCTGATTGTCAAGTTTCATCTCCTAAACAAGACCAGTCTGTCAAGTCTGGGAGAGGTGGCTTTTTACTTAATGCTCAGAAACCAACACCGAGAGTCAAGGAAAATGAAGAAACAGAGGGATGTGTTCCAAACAAAACAACATGATAAATCTTAAGAAACTGATCTTAATAACATGGAGATAATTGATTTACCCAATAGAGATTTCAAAATAATAGTCATAAAGATGCTCACTGAGGTCAGGAGAAGAATGCATAAACAAAGAGATAGAAAATATTTTTAAAGTAGCAAACAAAAATCACAGAGCTGAAGAATACAATAACTGAACTGAAAAATTCAATAGAAGGGCTTCAACAGCCGACTAGAAGATCAGAAGAATGGATCAGTGAATTCCACGACAGGGCAGGGGGGTTCATTCAGTCAGAGAAACAAAAAGAGAAGGAATGAAAAAAAAGAGTGAAGATCGCTTCAAGGAATTATGGGACATCATCAAATGGATCAATATACACATTATAGAGATCCTAGAAGGAGAAAAGAGAGATAAAGGGGCAGAAAGCTTATTAAGTAACATAATGGCTGAAAACTTCCCTAACCTGGGGAAAGAAACAGACATCCTGGTCCAGGAATCCAAAAAGTACCAAACAAGATGAATTTAAAGAGACCCACATTATAATTAAACTGTCAAAAGCTCAAGACAAGAGAGAATCTTAAAAGCAGCAAGAAAAAAGCAACTTGTTACTTACAAGGGAACCCCCATAAGACAACTGGCGGAATTTTCAACAGAAACCTTGCAAGTCAGAAGGGTGTGGAAAGATATATTCAAAGTATTGAAAGAAAAAAAAAAAAAGACTGCCAACCAAGAATACTTTACCTGGTAAAGTTGTCCATCCATCCACAGATGAATGGATAAAGAAGATGTGGCACATATATACAATGGAATACTACTCAGCCATAAAAAGAAACGAAATTGAGTTGTTTGTAGTGAGGTGGATGGACCTAGAGTCTGTCATACAGAGTGAAGTAAGTCAGAAAGAGAAAAACAAATACCATGCTAATACATATATATGGAATCTAAGGGAAAAAAAAAATAAAGGTTCTGAAGGACCTAGTGGCAGGACAGGAATAAAGACGCAGACATAGAGAATGTACTTGAGGACACAGGGAGGGGGAGGGTAAGCCGGGAAGAATTGAGAAAGTGGCATGTACATATATACACTACCAAATGTAAAATAGATAGCTAGTGGGAAGCAGCTACATAGCACAGGAAGATCAGCTTGGTGCTTTGTGACCACCTAGAGGGGTGGGATAAGGAGGGTGGGAAGGAGACGCAAGAGGGAGTAGATATGGGGATATATGTATATGTATAGCTGATTCACTTTGTTATAAAGCACAAACTAACACACCTAACACACTATTGTAAAGCAATTATACTCCAATAAAGATGTTAAAAAAAAAAAAAAGAATTGAAGGAGAAATAGAGTTCTCCAGACAAACAAATGTTAAGACTTTTGTCTTCATCACTGCTAGCCTGGCCCTACAAGAAAAGTTAAAGCGAGTTCTTCAAGCTGAAATGAAAGTATGTTAATTAGTAATATGAAGACCTATGAAAGGATAAAACTCACTGGCAAAGAAGAAAAAAGTATGAACATTTTTAAAAAAGAAACAGAAAATTATTTGGGGTGTGGGTATTTTTATTGCTAATGTTCTGTGTTGTGGTTTTTAAGGATGAACATATTAGTGTATAATTTGTGTAATTAAAAATTAATAAAGATTAGCATTAACAAAAACAAAGAACTAAAATTTGATTACTGGGGAAGTCAGGGAAGAGAGGACAGTAGAGGAGAGAGATTATTGGGTAGTTTAGCAGAGTGGCCAAAGGACTTTTCATTACAGGGATACCTAACATAGAATTTTAAGTTTTATGTATTCTTGAATTGAAAACCCCATCTGCCTCCTCAAGCCTTCAGAAAATCTCAAATAAACATTTATGTCCTTTAGACTTATTTATGTTTTTGTTTCACTTTGATTTTGTAGAATTCAGGAACAAGAGATTGTGTTCCCTTCTGGCTGAGGTGTACCGGAGAATGCTGCAAAAGTAGTATTAATTAACTATTGAAATAATAAACTATGAGACAGAACTGACTATAAACTATAAGCCCCTTACAATACACAGAAAAGTGGAGGTGAGGGTAACAGAAGATTTGAGCTGCTATTTGGGTTTCGTGATATTTTTATTTTTCTTGTCTTTGAGAGGAGAATGCTCCAATCAGGCAAGGATAAATACCTTATTCTAGTAAGCATTGTAAACGTTAGTAGGCATTCAATTTATAAACGTAAACCTCATGTTAATTCTATTAATGTGAGTTACCTTTTTTTGACTTGAACTCTCTGAGGTCACTGACCAGTCTTCTCAGAATTGATTGTATATAAAACTGAGGTTCATCTCCTTCATCTTATTGAATTCACCATGGAACCTCTTCCTGTTCAGTCATTCTTTCCTAGAGAACCCTCTCATATGCCTTATGGTATTAAACTTCTACACTGCTATCTTTCATTTGCTTCCTTTCTCTTTTGAGTCATTTTCCATGAAAAAAATTGGTGTTATCAAATCATACCAACTTTTCCTTTGGAGTATATTAATGATCTCTCCTCAAGTATATACTACATATCTGGCTATGCCCAGGGTTTTCCCCTTTCCTGTGACCTCAGTCAAGTTATTGAGTCTTTCTGAACCTCAGTTTGAATTTCTATAAAGTGGAGAAAATAATAATAACCTCATTAGGACAGCAATAGTTAAACCATATCATACTTGCCAAAGTGCTTAGCACTTCCGTAGGTACATAATAACTGCTTAAGGTCATTCCAGCTCATCTTATCACTTAGGGGTTTATCACCACCGACTCTTTCTTAGCTTCCAGATAGCATTTTTCTCTGCGGTGGGATTGCTACCAAGGCAAAATGAGAAATTACTATCCCTGCTACTCACTGAATGACACCTCTCTGCCAATTTCTCCTCTGCCTTTACGACTCTTGGTTCAAATAACAGGTTAGTTCTCCACAAAATTCTCATAGCCCATTAATTACATTAGTGGGAGTCATAAGTATCCTAAATGGAAAAATTATATCCTTCCATTTAGCAATTTGTAAAGGATGAGGCTATAGAAAATGGTTGACCAACATTCACACTCAGCTATGTGTATCAACAAGCCAGAAGGGTCTGGAAAAAGTAGAGCTGTTAGTTTTATAGTGACATCTTATTGATTTCTAGATATTACACAGGGTTTAAGCTACTTAAATTATGTTGAATTTGCCATGACAAATGCCACCATACAGAACCTTTTAGATTTTAGTCATATGAAACTTTTTAGAATTTAGTCATTCTTTTTTAGAAAACTCTGTCATGTGTCTGATATTGTTAAACTTCCACATTGTTAGCACTCATTTTTAGAACTTCCCATCTTTTTTGAGTCATTTCCATTTTCAAAAAGTTGGGCTGCCTGACTGTACCTACCTTTTCCTTCACTCTTATGCAGTCTTTTTTCTTAAAGACTGTCACCAGAGTTCCCCTCTTGCCAGCTTAAACCGTACCTAATATCTAGAGATCAATAAAATATGTTGCTATAAATAGTATGTTTAAAATGAGGGATGTATTACTATAAAACTAACAGTTAAAAGTCAATGGAAAATTTTAAAAAGTCAATGAAAATTTTAGGTGCATAGTAATGCTCTACAAATGCATAACTGCAGTGTTCTAGAATAGAATTATTCTATATAATTTAGACAAATAAAATAACCTTTTTGAACCAGGTTCCTCTTTTCAAGAAATGGCAGGATAATACTATCTGATCTACTAATCTTCCAGAAAGAAGTCTATATAAATGTGAGCTCTGTTATTATTAGCAATGTTCTGTCTCTCTTCAGATCTTTGGGTCAGTTTAATTGAAATAAAGCTCAGAACAGACAAAACAAACTTGAAAAAAGAAAACTGTATTTCAGTGGAAATTGTTTCTATTACCTTTGCCAGTATATCAAATGATTAGATAAACCAGGACTCAATCTCTCAATAGGCAAATCAGATCCCTCAAATCAATGTTTTATTTGAATAAGGATAAGTAAAAAATTCCTTCTTATCATAAAGAAAACATGCAGATCTGCTATTCATTTCCATCTTAGGGAATTTAGCATAAGGTCAGGTGGAGTGAATTAAAAATGTTAAGATTTTCCAAAATAAATATTATTTCTTCTAAAAATGTGATTCCTATTTAGAATTTTCTATGTCTCCAACATTTCATCATCATCAAAATGCCCACTTATGTTTATAGTTTTCTGAGCAATTTGTGTTGTATTAAAGTTTTATATATTCTGCCTCTTTCAAAAAATGTTGGAGAAGCATGCAACAAAAATATAATTTTTTGTCATTCTTTCCTTCCTTCTTTCCTTCCTTCCTTCCTTCCTTCCTTCCTTCCTTCCTTCCATCTGTCAACAAACATATTTGTCAAGCACTGGACTAAATGACAGGGAAATACATAAGAATGAGACATGAACATATCATGAGGAGCTCACAGCCTCATGTGAGACACAGGAAAGACTATTAAGTGTTTAAACAAAGATACAAAGGAAATGCTATGAACACAGATAGAAGGATTAATCAACTCTTCCCTGGGGAATCAGAAGAGGCTTCACAGAGGAGCCACTGAAGCTAGATCATAATGATTTAAAAAATAAAAGGTAAAGGCTTTGTCAGATAAAAAGGCTTTGTTTAGTCCAGACAGAAGGAAAAGCGTGGGCTACAGAATGGTTTCACAGAGAGGTCCAGCAGGAGAGGGAAGGCAAGGAGACAGCTGGGTCTGCTCTATGTCAGAGATGCAGTTCAGAGAAGTTTGTTGATTTTAACTGAAAGGCTGATTTAAATCACTTTTCTCTCATGCTACAAATATTCGTCAAGGCTCTTCTTTTATGAAGTGTCAGCATGCTTGTTGTAAGCCCAGAGCATGACATCAAATTCTTCTTTTAATTTTTTGCAAGTTGATTTCCTCTACTTTTCTTTCTCTTTAAATGAACTCATATTCATTCAGTTATTAAAGAATGGTCCGTTCTAACAACAAAGGATTGGTAGTCTATGAAGACGAGTAACTTTTTTAATAGCCTCTGAGAGAGAGGAGAAGAATACAGAGAAAGAAAAATAAATCCTGCCATCAAACCTGGAAGCCCTACTAGGTTGGCCTTACATCATAGAAATTTCACTAACCTACTTTGTGGAGGAAAGAAAAAGGAACTCTAATGTGCCAGGCCAGGGGATGTACATATTATATCTGATATCTGATTCAATACCAGTAAAATAAAAGCCTTTCAATTGCCTGGGAACTGTGATCTGGCCCCCTGCTACCAATCTGGTAGCCAACAATTGCCTCTACTTCATTGCTGACCATTCTTCCCATCATTGATTTCACTCCAGTCAGATTGTCCTTCTAGCTGGTCCTTAAATGTGTAAAGCATGTTTCTCTCTACCAGAACACTCTTACTTCAGATAACCTTATTCTCTCTTCCTCACATCCTTCAGGTCTTAGCTCAAAGAAGCCTTCCCTGATCACACTCTATAAAACAAGGTCTACCTGCTCTTCCCCCATCATATGCCAAACCCTTCTCTGACTTATTTTTCTTCTCTAAGCACTTATTTCCACTTATTATATATTTTTATTTGCTAAATTTTAAAATTGTATCTATCTTTCCACTAGAGCCTAAACGACTATAAAGAAGGCATTAGCCTATCTTGTTCAAATAAAGTGTATAAAACAGTTGATATTTAATAAATGGTTAATAATATATCTTGAATAATGGAAAACCTTTTATATTGACATTATTAGAAACATTTTACAGATGAGTAGCCTGAATTTCAGACAAATAAAATATTTTGTTGGCTATTCTATGACTCATAAGTCATCTGGATTTGAGTATACAATGTCTCCTAAATCCATGATTTTTCCATTATACCAAACTTTATTCCCTAAAAGGATGCTTTCCATGAGAACATATCTTCAGATATAACTAACATTATTATGTGCAGTATGTTTATCAGGGTTCCAAAACGTAGAAACAAAATCCACTGTAACTGGTTTAAGCAAAAATGGACTTGCAAATGGTCACAAATAGTTTACAGAATCATTGGCAGAGCTGAAGAAACAAACTTGAGCTGAGCTTCCAAAAATGTCTATCAATCCCACACCAAAGAACTGGCCTGCCAAGGAGCAGCTGCTACCTCTCCCACTTTCAAGGAACTGCAGAAGCATGAAATTAGTTGCCATGGCTTCTAGATTTGAGGCAAGACTACCTTTGCTATGAACAGAAAGCTGCTGAATCAGGAAAGTCACACCAGGGGTCCTAGATCCAGAATTTTACCACAACTACCATGATCTTTGCCAGCAACGTGACTGCTCTATATCCTGTCACTCTATGTAACTCCATTCTGTATCAAAGACTCATATAAATCCATCTCACTGGTGGAGCCCAAATCACATTCAGAAACTTTACTGCGAAGGGAATTGAGAAATGTAGTTCTTTAGCTTTCCAAGCTATCAAGACTGGAAGGTAAGTTGCAAGGGGATCAGAACTGTTGCTGACAGTTATGAATTCTATGTTAGGCAGGTATTAGTGCATAACCTTATTCAATCTTTGCAAAAACACTGTAAGGTAGGTACCATTATGCCCACTGAATTGATGAAGAATCAAAGGCTCAGAAAGTGATTTGACTTGAGTCATTAATGAGTCTCTAATGAGAGACTCGTGCCTTCTTTCTGAAGTTTATCAGCATCCTCTTTTCAGTTGCACAAATCGGCAATCATTGTTTTGTTCAGGGTTGAATACTTTAGAGTTAAATGGCAGATAATGTTGCTATTCTCTAAATGTAAAACCAGAGAGGGTACAAAAATGTAAACTTATGAAACTCCTCCATAAATGTCTTGCTGACTTTTAGCAGTGTTGTAAAGTATGAGAAAGGTAGTTTGGAACGTTCCTCCTGTAAAGGTGGCATCTTGGTGCACTTCTGTAATAGTGGCCTAGTTCTCAACTCTGCAGATATAAAGTTTTCATTTTTATTGATTCTCTTTGGATGACTAGACAGTAAGCAATTTTTTACTTGGGGCATGCCAGTTAACATTAAACCAAATTCAAGATATGGACTTAAAAACCATATGAAATAAGAATGGACTTCTAAATAACATTTATGGAGCATGTGCTGTGTGGCATGCACTGTGGTAGATATTTACTTGTGGATTTTTATTATTGCCCCTAAAAACCTAGAAATTAGGATTCCATCATTGAAAAAAAATGGGTGATAGAAAGCTTAATGACATGGTACCACAGCAGTTTGACGTGCCTAAAGTAGCAATAATTTGGCCTAGAGATGGGGCATATCTAAAAAGTAGTAGTGGGTATGCTTTTGACATCATGGAGTTGTCTGGAAACAAATACATAGAAAACCCATAAAGTTTTTTGTTTTGGGGGGGTTTGAATTTTTGAATTTTATTTTATTTATTTTTTTATACAGCAAGCTCTTATTAGTCATCCATTTTATACACATCAGTGTATGCATGTCAATCCCAATCTCCCAATTCATCACACCCCCACCCCCACCCCCCTGCCGCTTTCCCCCCTTTGGTGTCCATACATTTGTTCTCTACATCTATGTCTTAATTTCTGCCCTGCAAACCGGTTCATCTGTACCATTTTTCTAGATTTCACATATATGAATTAATATATGATATTTGTTTTTCTCTTTCTGACTTACTTCACTCTGTATGACAGTCTCTAGATCCAACCACATCTCTACAAATGACACAATTTCGTACCTTTTTATGGCTGAGTAATATTTCATTGTATATATATACCAAATCTTCTTTATCCATTCATCTGTCAATGGGCATTTAGGTTGCTTCCATGACCTGGCTATTGTAAATAGTGCTGCAATGAACATTGGGGTGTATGTGTCTTTTTGAATTATGGTTTTCTCAGGGTATATGCCCAGTAGTGGGATTGCTGAGTCATATGGTAATTCTATTTTTAGTTTTTTAAGGAACCTCCATACTGTTCTTCATAATGTCTGTATCAATTTACATTCCCACCAACAGTGCAAGAGGGTTCCCTTTTCTCCACACCCTCTCCAGCATTTGTTGTTTGTAGATTTTTCTGATGATGTCCATTCTGACTGGTGGGAAGTGATAGCTCATTTTAATTTTGATTTGCATTTCTCTAATAATAAGTGATGTTGAGCAGCTTTTCATGTGCTTCTTGGCCATCTGTATGTCTTCTTTGGAGAAATGTCTATTTAAGTCTTCTGCCCATTTTTGCATTGGGTTGTTTGTTTTTTTAATATTGAGCTGCATGAGCTGTTTATATATTTTGGAAATTAATCCTTTGTCCGTTGATTCATTTGCAAATATCTTCTCCCATTCTCAAGGTTGTCTTTTCATCTTGTTTATGGTTTCCTTTGCTGTGCAAAAGCTTTGAAGTTTCATTAGGTCCCATTTGTTTATATTTGTTTTTATTTCCATTACTCTAGGAGGTGGATCAAAATAGATCTTGTTGTAATTTATGTCAAAGAGTGTTCTTCCTATGTTTTCCTCTAAGAGTTTTATAGTGTCCAGACTTACATTGAGGTCTCTAATCCATTTTGAGTTTATTTTTGTATATGATGTTAAGGAGTGTTCTAATTTCATTCTTTTACATGTAGCAGTCCAGTTTTCCCAGCACCACTTATTGAAGAAACTGTCTTTTCTCCATTGTATATCCTTTCCTCCTTTGTCATAGATTAAGGTGCATCATGTCATTGACCATAGGTGTGTGGGTTTATCTCTGGGCTTTCTATCCTGTTCCATTGATCTATATTTCTGTTTTTGTGCCAGTACCATGTTGTCTTGATTACTGTAGCTTTGTAGTATAGTCTGAAGTCAGGGAGTCTGATTCCTCCAGCTCCGTTTTTTTCCCTCAAGACTGCTTTGGCTATTC
>NC_041217.1:66396108-66420763 GCF_002837175.3 Physeter macrocephalus
TATCATCTTTAATTTCTTTCATCAGTGTCTTATAGTTTTCTGCATAAAGGTCTTTTGTCTCCCTAAGTAGGTTTATTCTTAGGTGTTTTATTCTTTTTGTTGCAATGGTAAATGGGAGTGTTTCCTTAATTTCTCTTTCAGATTTTTCATCATTAGTTTATAGGAATGCAAGAGATTTCTGTGCATTAATTTTGTATCCTGCAACTTTACAAAATTCATTGATTAACTCTCATAGTTTTCTGGTGGCATCTTTAGGATTCTCTATGTATAGTATCATGTCATCTGCAAACAGTGTGAAGTCTACCACTTCTTTGGTATATGATCATGGATAAATTTCTGGACTTTCCTATATCACATTTTCCCCATCCGCAATGGAAATATACTAAGCACATCTACTTCAGAGTTTTGTTCTAAGGGTTAAATAAGATCATGTGAGACACTCAGCATAGACTTGGCAATTAATAGGCATGCCATAATGTAAGATGCTACTATTAAATTTTAGGTTTCTTTTGGAAACCCAGTTCTTTTTCCAGGCATTGTTTACCTCCACTGATGTGACTAAGAAGTCCCTGGCCCCAGCTCTCTTATTATAATTTTGCATACAAACTCTAAAACACTGGACTCTTTTTCTAGGTGAACCCTTCCTGAGTCATCTCACTCAAATTTTCCTCTTTTCTATATTACAAAAAGGACAAAACCCAGTATTTTCTTTTCTCATGCCATATTTTTACGTAAAATCTAGACATCAGAGAAGCAAAGCAATACATATTACAACAACAAGTTTTGAGGATGAACAATTTAGTTGGTCATCACGTAGTTTAAAGGCCTCTTTAATGGCCTATATGGGAAATATAAATCTAAAAGAGTGGATATAGTGTATGTATAACTGATTCACTTTGCTGTACACCTGAAACTAACTCAACATTGTAAATCAACTATACTTCAATAAATTTTCTTTTAAATTCCAAATATATTAACATACATAAAACTAAAAACAATCTAATTTAAAAAACTAGGATAAAACATAGAAGAATATTAGTAAAATACCCTGATGAATTGGTCTCTGTAATCTTGGTAAGAAACTTTTATCCATAAAACAGATTGACAGATTGTTTTATAAAAAGTAAAACATTCTCATGTGCAAAAGACACCGTAAACAGAAGCAAAAAAATATTTTCAAAAATATGGTAGAAAACTAATATAATTTTCATGTAAAGTGCTTTAGCATATTAATAAAAAGAAAAACCAAACAATTTGGAAAGGGTATGAACAGTAGGCAAAATGCAGATATGGCCAGTGAAAATTTATAAATATGCTCAACTTCATGACTGGTCAGGATAACACAAGTGAAAACATTAAGATGTCATCTTTACCCCATCAGACTGGTAAACCTGAAAGGACTTATCTAAAGCTAGTAAGGATATGGGGTAATTGACATTCTTTTATACTGTTCATAAGAATATGAATTTGAGGCTTCCCTGGTGGCGCAGTGGTTGAGAGTCCGCCTGCTGATGCAGGGGACATGGGTTAGTGCCCCGGTCTGGGAGGATCCCACATACTGTGGAGTGGCTGGGCCCGTGAGCCATGGCCGCTGAGCCTGCGCATCCGGAGCCTGTGCTCCGCAATGGGAGAGGCCAAAACAGTGAGAGGCCCGCGTAACGCAAAAAAAAAAAAAAAAAAAAAAAAAAGAATGTGAATTTTTAGCACCTAAAACGTACTTACTCTTTATCTCAGTGATCCTATCCTTCTTCTGGGAATCCATCTCAGAAAATACCAATACATAAGGATAGAGTACAAGGATGTCTACTATTGATAACATATATTGTTAATGTAAGTTAATTGTTAAAAATGTATTTTTATCAATTACAAGTCAGTAAAAGCTTCTTGAATCAAATATGGTACAAACTATGGAATGTAATGAAGCTATATTAAAAATAATTTGTAGATAGCTATACCCTTGGGAAAATGTTCATGATACTTTTTAAGTGAACAATGGAAATTACCGATACATACATATACATATATGATCATGTATTTTTTTCTTCCAGTTTCATTGAGATATAAATGACATACAGCACTGTTTTAAGTTTAAGGTGTACAGCATAAGGATTAACTTACATACATCATGAAATGATTACCACAATAAGTTTAGTGAATATCCATCATCTTATATAGATACAAAATAAAATTTTAAAAAAATTTCCTTGTGATGAGAACTCAGGATTTACTCTCACCAACTTTCATATGTAACATACAGCAGTGTTCCTTATATTAATCATGTTGTACATTATGTCTCTGGTACTTATTTATCCTATAAAGGAAAGTTTGTACCTTTTGACCACCTTTGTCACCATACAAATATGTTACATTATTCTAGACTATATTCCCCACACTGTACATTTCATCCCCATGACTGACTCATTACTCATTTACTTTGTAACTGGAAGTTGGTACCTCTTAATTTCCCTCACCTATTTCACTCAATTCCCCACAACCCTCTCCTCTGACAACCACCTGTTTGTTCTCTGCAACTATGGCTCTGTTTCTGTTTTGTTATATTTGTTCATTTGTTTTATTTTTTAGATTCTACATATAAGTGAAATTGTATTTTTCTGTCTGACGTATTTCACTTAACGTAGTACCCTCTAGGTCCATCCACGTTGTTGTAAGTGTCAAGATTTCATTCTTTTTTATGGCTGAGTAATATTCCATTGTTTATTTATATACCACATCTTCTTTATCCATCCATTTATTAATGGGCACTTAGGTTGCTTCCATATTTGGCTATTGTTAATAATGCTACAATGAACATAGGGGTTCATACATATTTTTGAATTAATGGGGTTTTTTTCTTTAGAAAAATAACCAGAAGTGGAATTGCTGGATTGTATGGTAGTTCTATTTTTAATTCTTTGAGGAACCTCCATACTGTTTTCCATTTTGGCTGCACCAATTTGCATTCCCACCTGCAGTGCACGAGGGTTCCCTTTTCTCCACATCCTCACTAACACTTGTTATTTGTTATCTTTTTGTTAATAGCCATTTTGACAGGTGAGAGGTGATATCTCATGGTTTTGATTTGCATCTCCATGATCACGAGTGATGTAGAGCATCTTTTCATCGGTCTGTTGGCCATCTGTATGTCTTCTTTGGAAAAATGTCTGTTTAGCTCCTCTGCCCATTATTTAACTGGGTTGTTTGTTTTTCGGATGTTGAGTTGTATGAGCTGCAACAACACACTCTCTGTGAGAGTCTGACACATCTACAGTGTGTGAGAGAGATGATAGTTTTGTGCATTTTGAGGTGGAGTTGTAAGAGTTTCTTTTAAATATTTATGAAGAATTTGGATTTCTTTGTGTATTTTTCTCAGGAAATGGTCCATAGTTTTCATCAGATCCTTAAGAGGATCTGTTCCTCAAAATAGTTTAAGACACTCTGTTCCTAACACATTGTAAACATGACAGAAGTGGGAGTCTCGTGACATAATAGACATAGTACCCATGACTGTGACTGTGAATGTTCTATGACATCTTTTCTAGGGAAAAGAATTTGCAAAAGGAAAAAGGATTCTGCGAAGTTTTGGCAGGGATCTATCTCTCCGCCATCTGTATCTCCCTTCCTCCTCCTCAGTCCCCTACTGCCCCCATCTTCTCTCACTCAGGCAGGTAATTGGAAGTAGAAGAAGCACTGCTCTGGAAGGTGAACCCTATCCCTTGAAAACTTACTAAGGACCTGCAAGTAACCCACCAAATCTGTTCAGCAAAGTCTCCGAAGACTGCCTTGGTTCTGTGACTAAAGGCAGGCAGAGCAGTGACAGACACCAAAAGAATATACAATATTATTTTTCTGCTTTCTTTCCCAGAGCTGCCATGGGAGAGATAAAAACTGGGTCTGAGTCATTTTCTATAATCACTCCACACCCTTCTATTTCTCATAACATGTCTCTGTGGATGATTAATGTGTTTACAAGCAGATAGTTTTTTATGAAGCATTTATTGACCCTTATTATTAAGATGCGTGTGTTTCACTGGAAGCATTTGCTCTGAGGCCTTTAAAGCACATGATGATAAAAATAGGCATGCATATGGAAGGAGTATTCTGTCCATGGACCACAAGCAGGTAAGCTCAGCATGCCAAATAGTGATGAAATAAGGGGGAAATACAATGGAAAAACACACTTGAGAAAAGTATTACATAAAATAATTTACTTCTCATCCAGAATGACTTTCCAGACCTATTGGTGAGACAGCAGTCTGTGAGTACAGATACAATCTGAAAGTCATGACAGTTCTAATAGGGCAAGACCAATAGAGTTACCACGTTTGGATCCTGGAGTTAACTAGAGACAAAGTGTGGAACTGCATATAACAGAAAGGGGTGCTGATGAGGAACTCTGGGGACACTGAAAGCAAGACTGCCAGAGAGACAAAAAGGGTACAATTGAGGAAACCTATACATTTAATACAATGAGATTTGCATACACACACTCCGGTGTCTTCATTTTGCAGCCCAGTCTATTGAATAAAAAGCCACAAAGGTGCCCATGCATGTAATTTATACTGGAAAAATCCTTTCAGTGTTCAGGTATGCATGTGTGTGCACTTCAAAGGCAGTAGTTTTAAAAGAATGAGAAGAAAATTACTTCCTGGCCATTCATTAATAATTCAGGTGATATCCTGCACCTCCATTTATAAAACGATACAGTAATAAAAACATTGTACAAAACATCATAAATAACATAAAGGAGACATTTTCAAGTATTTCATGTGCCTTGAGAAAAGTTCTAAACAGTAGTTCTAAAAATTGGTATCCCTTTTTCCTTTTTTTTTTTTTTTTTTCCTTTTCTCTCTCATTTCATCTCAGAGCCTAGAAAGAAATGCCTTCAGTCTCTGTTAGTCCTGATGTTTGGGATGGAATGAACCAGATTCTTCCTTCAAAAGAGAAACTTATGAGGGCTTTTCAGTTTGTAAAAACATGTTCCCCCCTTATAAAATAGAATCTCTCCCCTGATGCTGGTTTATAAGGAATAGGCAAATAGCCTAGAGCCATTATGGGGAAACAAACAACCACAGTGAACTAAGGAGCCTCATCTGACCGCTAAAGTTCTCAGGGAAAAACAAAATGAGAAGAGCACCTTAATCAAGAGAGGAAAAAAGAGTAGGGGATAAGAATATTAACCTTTAAATCCTGTGCCCTTACTCAGCCAGCATCTTATAGTAGGTAGAGCTGGCGAGGCCCTACCTAAATTTCTTCATTCTGTTCAAGCACCTCATCTCCAACTCCATACCAATCCAGCTGCCACTATTATGCACCAAGCACCCAAGCAAGGAAGGGGAGGCCAGCAGCTTGGGGACTCAATAGTGCCATTAGGGATAACTAGCTAAAGACAGCCCTGTGTCAGGCAGGCATAAGATTCTTTATGTTTGCTCCTTAGAATACTGTCCAACTTGGAGGCTGTCGGTGGTTAAACTAAGCATGAAATCCCTGGGATGTTTCTCCATCAAGACTCATGGAGTTTTACAGAATCAACATTCCACAGGTTAGCATTCCTTTCTTAGCTTGCAGGGCAGCTGGTTTAGTTTGCCCTGTTCAGTTGCAGAGTGAAAGACTGGGGATCAGAACACGCATGTATGTATGTACACACACTCTAGTTATGAGCACCTAGGGTCTTTCTTGCCATTCTTGCAAAAATATATATGTATGTATATATACATACATATATACAGAATGTGTGTTATGTACATATATACATGTATATATATATATACACACACACACACAGACTCACACACTTGCACACACATATGTACATAAAATAGATCAACCTCATCTAAAAATCTCGAATTTGGAGAAAGTGCTGGTTAACAGAACACATGTGCCTGTGGATGTCACATGAAGTGTCCCAACCACCAACCAACAAACCTGAGGTCACACTGTTGGCAGGAGAGAAAATCCAGACCCACAAGGCCATTATTTGGATACTTGCTCACATGGCACCCTAAAAGAAATTTGGGAAAATTGGACTGGAATGAGGTCCTGCCCTGATGAACACCAAAACACCAAAACAAAATCTAGTTTTTGTATGAGAGTGACTCACGCATAGCCAGCAGCATGAACACTAGGCTACAATGTGAAGAAAGCACTGATGCTTAATACAAATCAATATTTGGCCTCAGGTTTTCCAGGCATAGAGTCTTGGCATTTCAGCCTCCACCACTGAGCAAGAATTAGGCACACTGGGGCACCAGGGAAAGACAGTCTGTAGAACTCTTGGCTCCTTTCTGCTTCTCTGACCCACAGCTGGAAAGGTTGGCCAAATCAAGATAGAATCGGGACTTAAGGAAGCGGCGGTATGAATCCTTTTCCATCAGGTTGAAAATCTTCTTCTGAGCCTCATCAAAGCAGGTTATCGTAGGCTCCAGCATGTTACGACTTGTCTCCTCCCTGGTACAAGAGTCCAGGTTTACCTAAGGGGCAGAGTCCAAGGCTTCATTAGACATTTTACCCCGTAACGATGGGAGGCTGCATGCTTTGTACTAAGTGTGCACTCTCTGTACCCCATAAGTGAAAAAAAGGACATTTGGCTCCACCCTGGCACATGTGAGAGAACATAAAATGTTCATCTGCTTCAGGGTGGGTAGGGCAATAACTTCAATGATTTCTCACAAACTTGGGATATTCCTCCAAAAAAATTCATGACGGGAGATCATCTGAGTCATCTGGATGAAAGAGCTTTTTACTTAACTTATTTATTTGGGGTTGTCAAGATTGTTATAACCTGCTTCACTGTTGTACCTTTAACTCACGTCATCTAAGGATCCATGCCATTGAATGTCTAGAAAATTTCACTAGGATGCAGACAGTTCTTTGCCTTGCAGACCTACCTCTTTTGTTGCCTGGACTGAGATGAATTCATTATAGATCTTTCTGGCTTTGGGACTTAGTTTAGAGGGTGATTTGATTTTCTTGTACTCTTCACAGCTGATCCAGAAGTCAATGTTCTCCTCACTGTATTCAGACTTCAAGAAAGCTTTGAAAGCTGCCAGTCCACCTGTGACAGAGGAGAAAGAACCACAGCTGTCATCACAGTGACTGCCCTGGTGGGCACTGTATTGCAGATAAAGCTGGGGTGCTTGAGGGAACAAGGCATCAGTTCAAACAGTGCCCTATTTCCTCCTTTTGGGAGGTCACTGGAGGTCAGATGTTTGAAGTCTTTTTCAAGAAAGTATTATGTTTCTGAAATGCCTATTCCGCCCTCAATTGCCAAAGTGAGTTTGGGAAAGAGAAACTGAGGTCGATTCTGCAAGAAATCTCAATATTTGGGGGTTTTCCTCTACCCTTTTTCTATGTGATGAAAGAGATGGTTTTCCACATGGATTGTGCATGAGCTTTCTATTGTATATCACAAAGCTCTAGGATATGGTGAAATTTTAAGCAGACTGATTTTCTTGAGTCTGAAATGCAGAAGAAATCCATGGCTTTCTGTAATTCCTATGAGATTAGGCATAATATGAGATAACTTGTCTATCCAGTGTGCTTTATCTTCATCCCAGGGAGTGGAGGTTGGGGGAGAAGCTGTCATACTTACATTCATGATTAATCAGGTTTTCCAGTGATTCAGCCCATTTTTTTACTTCCTCTTGGCTCACCCTAGAAACATTACAGAGAAAGAATAACCTGAATGCTAGGATACAAAATGGGGGCAAAACATTTAAGATCCTGAATAAAACCCAGAGATTTTATTTTCCATCATTACGCTGAGACCTGTCGTTGAATAGGGCCGTCTTTCCACTAGATGTATGGAAATTTCTAATGCAAGCATGATCTCCATGGAAATGGAGGCCATCGTGATTCAAATCTAGGTTAACTAGGGATATAACTTCCTTTTCTCCTTACAGAACATCTCTGTCATCAGATAGTTAATACACAGTGGCTCTTTGCCAAGTCCTTTTCTCTTACCTCTGACAAATCACCACTTTGTCCCTCTTGCTGTGGGAAGAATTATGTTCACAGGAATCAGACTTCTGCAGCAGGAAACCGAGCCGATGTTTCATATCTTTTGCACTGCACAGAAGAGGGCAAAAAAAAAAAAAAAAAAAAAAAAAAAAAGATTAACGATACTCAGCTCTCTTTAGAAGATATCCTAATGGTACAGTTCAAAGGGCTCATCACTAGTAAAGGGGCAGGGGTAGTTTATTTCGGATATAGGAGTTGAAGCTGGCATGAACTCTCAGGAAAAAGAGATTCTGCTTCTGCCTATGACTTACTGCAAAACCTGGAGCACAGCCTCCTTCATCAGTAACTGAATTCTGACCCTTCAGTCTACCTGAGGAGCCGCTTCTGTAAACCTGTCATTTTGACCAAAGGAACACTTAGGTATCTTCAGCAGAAACACATTCAAAACTTGACTATTCTCTGAGTAAGTTTTAGGTATTGGAGAGCAAGTAGGGAACGGTGAAATATAGCACTTGCTTGTTGTGCGCCACCTTCTGGAGGGTAGTTGCTACTTCCATCTGCCTCATTGCTAGCAGAGCAATGGAGAAGAACCTGAGGAAGTAAAGGTTTGTTCAATTCCAGCCTGGATGTGGTGAGCAAGTCACATTATGGAGTTGTGCAGCTCCAGCAGAGAGGAGTGGAAAATGAGGGGGTAAACACAAATGTTCAGGCTGAAACCTGAGCTCCTGCAGGTTTGCTTCTAAAGAAAGCAAGCTTTCCTGCTGTTGCTACTACTTTCCTTTTTAACATCTACACTATAAGGATATTTACACTATAAAGGACATTTGAGGCTTAAAAACAATAATAAGGAGAAGCAAGCAAGAGTCATCATTGAAGCTCGTGATTGTTTAATTGGAGCAGAGCTTCCAGCTTATGGCCACTGTTTAATAGGTAGCTAGGGTACAGTAGGGCACGTGACTTACTCAAAAAGGAGGACCTTTTAATAAGCTTTGATCTCAACCTCCTCACTTTTTGTTATTTATTCTTTTGTTTGGATCTCTTTTCTTATAAAAGCTGAGACATAGTTTTAAAAGAGAAATGTTGTTTTGAAGGAAATGAAAGACTAAATGAATGATTAGTTGTTCTTGTTTAGAGGGAGGAAAATGAAGCCACAAGGATAAAAGGACATTTTAGGATGGCTACTGATATAATAATGCCTTATCTATGTGCATTTCTCCAGAAAGTTTAAAATCCATTATATTCTTGTGCTGCCCCTAAAACAGTATCTTCTTTCCCTCACAAGACTGTTCTCCCTCCTCTATTTCCCCAAGTGGTCACGGGATACAAAATCTTCCTTAATGATAGCAAGATCTAATCATGAAGCCTGCAGTGATTCTAAGGTGATAATGTAAGTATATTGTGATTGGGTCAAAATAGAAATCATCTCATGTTTCCATATGCCAGGTCCAGCTGAGATCTGACAGTTATTGACCAACGTAGAATCTTTTCATGAAGACTTGAAAGTATTCTTAGCAAGTACATTACACTTGTCCTAATTACACAATACAACCATAGAAATAAAAATCAAGATGACTCCACTGACCTCTGAAGTAAGAAACCTAGATTTGATCTGTGCTCTGCCACCCACCACCTATGTGACCTTGAGCATTTCACGTTCCCTCTGTAGCCTCAGGCACCAATGTGAGAATGAAGGTGCTGGACAAGATGATTCACAGTTCATTCACCAGTGAGGAAAGGGAAGAGCAGTTGATCCTGCTGATATAGAGTTTACCTCCCCAGGTTACCCTCTTAGCTCCTGGAAGGCAAAGCTCTAGAGCAATTACTCACCTGTCTCCTAAAATATTTACCAGAGCATAACCTTCTCCTGACACTCCTGTATTTTGTACGATTAATTTTATAGATGAGTTAACTGAAGCTTGGATTGATTTGCTCCATTCAGTTCAGGAAATTAATGGTGGAGGTCAGGGCCACTGTTTTCATAAGTACTCTCTGTCAGACCCTCCTGATTCATTTTAAAGTAGCCATGAAAGAATGAAAAAAAAAACAGATTATTTTTTCATACTCCTGAATGACAGGAGGTAAACTCCTTAGGATTACACAAAAGACTGTGCTTTCTGAGATAATTCTGAATTGAAATTTAAGGTGACTTCACCTGCAAATTTAAAGTTTGCAGAGGAACAAGAGAGGGGGTGGTACATGTACAAATTGACTTTTTACTTTATAGGATTAAGTAATGGAATATGCACTAGTTTTGTATTTTTTCAACTAAATAATATATGAGCATTCTATGAAAGCATTTATTTATACCTTTTTTAAAAAGGCAAAGACATATGAGTAGCTACATATCTTTAAGTTTTTTTTTTTAATCAAGAGACAGTACATTGACAAAACAATGTCTTTAAGATGAGATCATCCACAGAGCCCTTAGCTGATTTGTTATGATCAATACTTCTCAACCACCAATCACGTATGGCATTTCAAGAACTAGAGGTAGGGGCAGAGAGATAAGGGAGATCTAGTTTTGAAACTCTTATTTTATTGTAGCATTTGCTTATAAGGACACAGAGTGAAAGATACTGCAGCATCACACAGACAGCATAGTGCCTTTCTGGTGATGTAGCCAAACTTCATTCTGAGGTATCCTCCCCCAAATGAGATCTAGTATACAATCAGAAAGCCCAGACCCATGATTCTACGTACCTCAGTCATATTCAAATAACAGTAACACAGTTAGAGACATTACAGACCACTGTATATAGTCCAAAAACCTCATATCACTTCTTAATTAGAACTAGCTTGGTCAGAAGATCAGAACAGTCCTCAAGACCGAGGTCATAGAAAGCAACATATGGGATGCCAAAATTTGGAGTGAACACTTCCCAAGTCACAATTTCTAGCTAGTCTTGAAGGAAAGCTAGGAGGCTGATGCTTTCCTCACCACATTGTTTCTAATTCCAAAGAACCAGGTTAGTAAGTAGGATATGCAAATAACTTAAAAAGTCTATCTGAAAGTTTAACACTAGCTGGTTTAGTGGCTGAAAATAATCTTACCTCCTCAAGCAAGAAGCCGGCAGACCTGCAAGTCCTTTGCACATCTTGTGTAGTGTGGGATTCACGTTAGGAAAGAAATGCAGCAGGAAGAGCTGTGGCTTCTGTTCTGAGAGCACTTTGCCTTTTCTCCGGTAAAGATACTGTCAGAATCCTCTGAGCTTCTCCCTCCCAAGCCTGTAGGGGTCTCATTTATAGCCCAGCCAAGACCGACCAGCCAATCAGATGGCAGCTCTGTAATACCATCTCCTCTCAGCCTCCTTCTGCCTCTGCAGCCTCTGGAAGAGATAAGGAAGAAAGGGCTGACGCAACAATGCAAAGTGAACAGGCAGAAAAATCCTCCTGCAAAGTAGACATACAGAAAATATAAACTTGCTCAGTGCTCTACAGATGTCTGAGGTTATGAATGTCCAGAAAAGGAAAAAATAAGTTTACAATGCTACAAAACATGGGGTTTATTCAGTCTGTAAGAACAATGTCAAGGGAACTTGCCTCCTGGAAGGAAAGGGGCTAGCAGGAGTTCATGGGCTTACTTTGGGGCTGACTCTCAATGCAATTCCTCCTTTGGATTAGAAATATTATTTCATACATGGTCTAAAATCTGATCCTCACTGTTTCCAAAAGGGAGTGGGCAGGATCCATCGTTTCCAGCCAGGGATTTGCAGAAGTTGCTTTCTCTGTTGCCACGTTCACACAGGGATGTGCCGGAGGAGTAGCTGGAAGACAGACAGTTATACACCTGGCAACACAGAAAACTAGCTGAGGGAAAATAGATTAGCTACATCTGTAATCAGCCTAAGTGTGGAATACTTTTCTAGAACTTTTACTAAGAACAGGACTCATCCAAGCATTGACAATCTCTTTGGTACATGCCTGCCTCCAGCAAAATGCTTCAAAACAGCAGCCGGAAGACAAGAGGAGGGAACAAATGAACAAATATAGACACCTGTTCTTATTTGTAAATGGATTTATATCTTACTATGTCTTATGCAATTCTAGGTATCCAAACTAGTATTTCAAAATATTGAGAAACAGTGAGACACGGAGAGAAGAAAAATATGTAGTTTGCTTTTCATGTTACCAGGGTCACAGTGAACATAAGAATATCTAACCCTGCAGGTGCTTCTGAACACCTGGACAATTAGTATCTTTTGTACACAATATGATGGATTGAATACTTCAAAGTATCATGCGGGTGTTTCACATCTTGTAGTCATAGCTCAAATACTCACATCAAAGTTACAGAGGGATCTTCTCTGTCTAGTAAGGCTATGAGTGGAAGGAGAAAACTAACTGCTATGTCAGAACTGAACAGCTTTCATTTTGAAAGCAGAAAGGTTCGTGATCATAAGATACAGGGAACTGTACTTCTGTTCTAAGAAGCTGAGGCATCTAAGGGGTTAGGCGAAGAAGATGAAAAATAGATGGGTTCCAGTGAGTTGCAAAGGCACCCAAGAATACAGAAGTGAAAGTGGTAAAGAGCAAGGCCCCTACCACATACATGACCCTGAACATCCCTCACTGCTAGCCCCTGTCTATGGCTAGCAGAACAAGATGGCAGAGAAATATAAAAGCGTAGCGAGACCATAATCTCCAGAAGATGCATTTAAATTGCAGGAAAAATCTCTGGTCTTCTCCCATGAAGATAGAAAAAAATGTATTAGATTAGCTACTGGGCAACTTTTCTTTGAGGTATAACATAGAACAAATGAATTTCTTTGTGAAGTTGGCAGCCATCCTCAGTGGTGTTGTGGAAGGGACTACCACCCAATGCAAAATGCAAGAGGCCAAGGAAGGCAGACCCAGGGAGATAAACCAGTCAGAAATGGCATCAAAGAGGAGGGACTAATTAAAAGGGAGAGATGGTCACCCAAAGATGGACCAGGGCCTTCTTTGCTTACCTGGGCATCCAAGATAGTGATCACTTAAATAATCTGATTTGGGGAACATGAATGAAGACCTGATGGGAACTTGATATCTTGGACCTAGATCAAAGAGAAGCCTGGTTTGTCATGAGTTAAATATAAATAGCTTCAACAGATGAGCTGAATGGGATTTAAGACTATCTAGACTAACACCTTAATTTTATCAAAAAGGAAACAGAGAGGGAAAGTGACTTGCCTTCTTAATAATAGAGCTGGTTTCTTGATGCTAGATTATGTGGCTTTTCTACTGCTAACCTATCACTCAATTGTCTTATCTAATGAGATAAACTATGTAAACAGAGGTATTTCCAAATTGTAAAGTGCTATGCAAATATTTTTTTTGTTTACATTATACACAGTAGATAACAAAATGTAATATTAATTTTATACACTTCATTCAAGGAAAACTCACCCTGCCCAATTTTCTCTTGCTCCATAACTGCAGGAGTTGCTGCAAAACTCACGGCTCTGGTTTTCTATTAAAACTAGATCTTTTGGGGGGCTTCCCTGGTGGCGCAGTGGTTGCGCGTCCGCCTGCCGATGCAGGGGAACCGGGTTCGCGCCCCGGTCTGGGAGGATCCCACATGCCGCGGAGCGGCTGGGCCCGTGAGCCATGGCCGCTGGGCCTGCGCGTCCGGAGCCTGTGCTCCGCAACGGGAGAGGCCGCAGCAGAGGGAGGCCCGCATACCACAAAAAACAAAAAACAAAAACTAGGTCTTTTTAACTTTATGACTAGTCCATTAATCTGTCTGAGCATTTTGTATTTATTCATTTCTTTATGATTTCTCACTTTCTTAGAAGTTTTAATATTTTAAAGAGTGTTTGGAAAAGCTTTTCAGAAGTTAACTTATTTTTTATTTGGGAGGCGAGGACTGATACATCATGATACCTTGACAACTTTCCACCCTCCTTCTCCGACATACACAAAGCATTAAATTCTATTATTCTATGACTTGTCATTTCTGGATGATTCTGGTGATGTGGAAGGGCTTTATTCTAAAATGATTTAATTTTTATTTACTCATTTATTTAAGACATATCTTTTGAGCTCCTACTCTGTGACAGGTACTGTTTGAAGAATTGCTGTTACTATGGTGAATAAGAAAACAGGGTCCACACCCTAATGGAGTTTTCATCCCAGTAAAAAGAGTCGGGAAATAAATAAGTAATTCTAGATTCACCCATGTCATGAAGAAAATAGGCAAGTGATATGAAAGAAACTGGATAGCAAAGGGCTCATTTAGCCAAGGTGGCCAGGAAAGGCCTCCTTGAACAGATGATATCTGAAATGAGATTTGATGGATCAGAAAGAATGAGAAATGAGAGAAGCCTAGAAAATATATACCAAATACAGGTAAGAGCAAATGAAAATGTTCTTTATATAACTGGGAAAGGGCAAAAAGGGGCCAGCAAGGATAGAGAATTGAGAACAAGGAGAGAATAGCATGAAGTAGAGATGAGAAAGTAGAGGCCAGGTCTTGCAAAGATTTGTAGGCCATGGTCTGGAGGCTGGACCTTATCAACATGCCATGGAAATCTACTGAAGGGATTGAAGCAGGTGATGGGCATGATATGATCATTCTGGCTATCTGGAAGTATGGGCTGAACAGGAGCATGGAAGCAGGTTGACCAGTTAGCAGCATTAGCAGTTTGGATCCTAGCTCATGAGTTTCTACATTGCAAAATGGATATTTACTTCACAAATATTTTCTAGAATCTTTGTGCTAGACATTCTGCTAGGTCTTAGTGACCTGAACATAAATCAGAAATGGTCTGTACCTTTCAGGAACTCACACTCTCATGGGGAAGATCTTTAAATAACTGGAAAACGTCATGTTGAGTGCCATTATTATAAACTTGTTTATATAAAATTCGAGGAAAGAACAGAGAATGCAGAAAAATGCAAGCTCTGAAATTTGGAGTGGTTTTCACAAAAGAGTCTGTTAAAGGATGAATAGAGACTTAGCAGGTGTATAAAGAAGAGAAGAACATTACAATAGAGGGCAAATAATAACAGCTTATTTTATTGGGCACTAATAGTGCAGCGCACCATTTTAAGCACTTTATGTTAATCACTCAGTTATTTCTCATACTTCATCCTGAAACAAGGTCCTGCAATGAATCCCATTTTACAGATGAGACATAGAGAGTTTAAGTAACTTACCTGAGGTTACATATCTAAGTGGTGGTGAGAGGTGTTCAGCTCAGACTGTCCAGCGGTTCTATTATTAACCCCTATACCATTGACCTCTATGTTGCCATGACCATAAAGGTTGAAAGAAAGCATATTTTTTGGAGACCATAGAGATGTCTAGTGTGATTATAGCTTTGGGGGAGAGGGAGAGTGCAATGAAGCTAGATGAGTACTCTGAGAACAAAGGGTGTTTCTGGTCACCTTGAAGACCAGATTTTACCCTGTAGTGGTTGGAGGGCTAGCCAACGTATATAAGCAGATAATATTAACATTCTAGAAGTAGCATTTGGGCAGCACTGCAGGGAAATAGATTGGACATGAGAGAAACTGGCAAAAAGTTTGAAGACTATTGCAATAGTCCAAGTGAAGGATGATGATCATAAAAAATAATACTGAACAAGATAGTTGCAAGACTCACATGAGGTAATACATATAAAAGTGTTCCTTAAACGGTAAAATGCTGAACATCTGGAAGGTATTGTTGACAAAAAGGATAAAGAAGTGCTGTTTCCTACTGGGGGAGAGTAAGCCACAGCAGAATATAAGCTGTGTGTGGTCTCCAGGTAAGTTTCTAATTTCCTCACCTTTAGCTCAGGGAGAACAAAGGAAAGTATTGCTCAAGTTCTGAGGGGATCTAATACAAGGAAATAAGCTGTTGTGGCAGGCATCCGATTCTTTGCTTCCACCAGGTTTTAGAAAAGAGCACCTCTTTCCACTAGGGCGGATTTGGGCCTGGGCTCAGCCTTAGGTGGCATTCACACCATCTACAATTTCCTCTCAGCTGTTAGAAGCCTCCTTCCCCCGTATTGTATACTACAATTGCCTGGATATCATTGAGAGTTCACAGTTATTGATTTTTCAAGCTAAAAAGCAAACATACCCAGCTGGAGGATGCTGTATACCAGGAAGATGAACGGGGACTTTCCCAGTTTGTCTTATGTTTGGGAAATGTGTCCTGCTCTCTACATCCAGCTTTGTGAGCACATGCGGTAAATCAGAGCCTCTCACTCTGACACTTGACACTTAATTAACTGAAGGGGAAAATCTTTTTTTCCCCAGAAGTAAGGGAAGAACAAAAATATCTCTGTCTCAAAGATTAAATCTTTCTTAACAGAACTTAGCCCAAGATAGAAACAGTAGTTTCATAAGAGTTCATTTACCTCATGCCCGTAGAAACAGATGACATGATGTCATGGCAGGTTCTTGAACTTTATAGTCAGGCAGACTTGGATTTTAATTCTAGCTCATCCATATACTGGAGTGGGCCTAAAAGCTGGGATAATCTTTGTGACTTCCAGCTTCTTAATGTGAAAAATGGGATAATAGTAAATTATCTAATGGCAGGTGCTCAATAGTATTTGTTGAATGAATGCTGTTAAGATTATATGACACAGTGTATGCCAAAGTTATCAAGAACACTTGGGAAACTCAAAACTTATAACTTTTATTATATGGAATATATTACACAATTTTATATTGATTAGCATCATGATCATTATTTATCTCTTTAAAAATCAACCTTGGACTCCCATTTGCCCTCAAATGAAAATTTAAACTCCTTATCATGACACCCCAGTATATTCATACTTTGACTTCTACTTTATTCTTTATCATATTCTACCCTGCAGTCCTCCCAGACTACTGAGTAGTCCCCCATATACCTGTGTATTTTCCCCACTCTGTGCCTAGGCTGACGCGATGCCATCAACCTGGAATGCCCTCACCATTCCCTGCCTATCAAACTCTTTTCCTCTGTCCCCAATGTTAATCAATCACTACCTCTTTTGTACTCTTCCAGTAGAGTGCTTGAACCTCACCTCTATTTAACTCCTCCTTAAACCTGACTGTGTTACCTTTGCTAGTAAGGTTTATGTAAACATTTATGTTGAGTATCTTCTATATGCCTGAAAAGGTGCTCACTCTGGAGAAATTAATCTAACAAATACATACTGACACTCTCTGGGTGGTAGGTACTCTGCTAGGCACTAGGGATAGAACCAGACCCTGTGTTCTTTGATCTTACATTCTGGCAGGCAGATGGACAACAAAAATCAAGTATATAAGCACATCAATAAAACAATTATAAATTGTAATAAGTGCTTTTAAGAAAAAAAAAAACCAACCAGGGATAACTTAAGAAATAACAGTGTAAGTAGTCCTACTTTATATTAGATGAAGAAGCCAAGCTTCTCTAAGGAGGTAAGATTTAAACTAAAACCTAAAAGTTGGAAAAGGTGCCAGCTATGCAAATAATGGGGCCTCCCAGGGAGAAGGAAGCCTGTGCACAGGTCCTGAGGCCAGAATTTTTTTTTAATTGAAGTATAGTTGATTTACAATGTTGTATAGAAAAAATTTGATGCATAGAAAAACCACAATGGCTAGAATGTAGTGAGTAGAAACGGGAATAGCATAAGGTTAAGGAATTTGATAGGAACCCTGGGAAGGGGGCTGAAGTTTCTTTCACCTATAATCAGAGGGCATGGCATGTCTGTTTTGTGACTTACATTTCAAGGTTCTCCAGCTGTTTTATGGGAAATAGACTTTAGGGGGTCAAGAGGTTGTGTAGGAAACTACGGAAATTGTCTAGATAAGGAATGGTGGAGGCTCACACCAAAGAGATGAATAAGATCCCATCCCTAACACTGAAGAGCCTGTGTTCTGGTAGTGGAGATAGTCATTAAACCATTAATTTCAGCAAAATGTCAAACACTCAAAAATAGAGATAATCATGGATGCTAGGAGAGCAGGAGGGAGAAAAAAGCAGGAGATCCTCACAAATGTGAAGTGAGTCTTGCAAATATGCTGAATCTGGTGTAGCATATGTTGTGTGTTATAAGACCCCTACTCCCACTACAATAACCTCTACACTGCCCTGGTGTTGGTCCCTCATCATTTGCATCTTAAGAGTAAAGCAAGGATCCAAACACCAGGAAAATTTTGATGATGGTTCCCAAGCATAGGAACTGCCCAGGGATGATTCCACACTGGGGTAGAGAAGTAGGTGAGATAGCCAGGAAGCAGCATATTGATTTGGATCCTGGGAAATAGAGGATGGAATAACAAGATAGGACACTGAAAAGAGGGAATGGAAACAGAATGGAGACTTGAGAAAGTCATACATACCTGAACTTTGGTGCTCCCCACCCAACCCACCAACTTCCAAAGCACTGACAGATTCGTTAAAGCCCAGCTTAAGACCTACTCCTTCCATAAGCCCACCTTGAACATTCCAGTTAAAAGTCAACTTTTCCTTCCCGCAATTGTAATCTCTGCCAATTTAGACAATATACCACTTTGATTTATGTTTTTCGGTTGCATCATTTGAACCAACCTGTGAATTATTTAAGTGCTTCCTGCTGCTTTTGCACAATGCTGAGCTCCTAGTAGGTTCTCAATATTAATTGGCTTGGGGTATTTGTAGCAGTGGTGGCATCACTTAAGTGGGCCTGCAACCTCCTTTGGTAGCTAATTTGAGGTGTGTCACCCTTTCTACATGCAGCTGCCTCTACAACCTCTGTTATAAAACCGTTTAATTTTTTAAATTGTCAGACCCCATAAGTTTTATGATGCTTGTGAATTATATTTTCATTATACAAGAAGAGCTTTGGAAACTTCTGGTGAAAAATGATAACAACAGAATCCATTACAATGAGAAATAATGACAACTGGCAGGAGATCTGGGTTCTGTCTATCTTTGGCTGGCAAAATAAACAAACAAAAAAGTTAGATTGAATATCTAAGTTCTTTTCCTCCTCAAAGTCTTGTTTTACTTCTTCTTTATGCGTAGATAGCAAACTAAAATCCAGCTAACAGAAGAAAACCAAGATGATTTCAGAAGCTGACCTTAAAAATCTGACTCCATGAGAGATGAGGGATCTCTGAGAGAGAAGAGAGTTAGGCCTTCAGAAATGTCCTGGCTTGAACAGTTCTGTACTCTGGACCAACTCTATACTTCGTATCTTCCTTAAGGTGTCTCCTTCCTTTTGTCATCAACTCTGGCTTTTGCATTTTCTTGGCTCTGATTTCAGTGTTCCTCACACTTACTGCAATGTCTGAATCTGGACATGTCTTCCACCCTGTCCCTGCCACAAAAACCAAGTTTGGGGGTCTTGGCCATGCTCTTTCATTTCAATCTTGGGCTTTAGGTTTATACTGCTCTGTTGCTCTCAGCAACTCATAGTAACAGCTAATCCTAATGGAGTTCTTCACATGTATTAAAATATTACCTTCATAACTACCTGAAAGGATAGATATCATTATTCTGTCATTTTACAATTGAGGGATCTGAGGCCCAAAGAAGTCAAGTAAGTTGTTCAACAGTTACCCAGTTAGGAAATAATTGAGCAAGACTGAAGCTCAGGCCCCTTGGCTCCAGAGGCCATGCTCATAATCCCTATGCAACTCTGCTCTCCCTGTGGGTCGTGCTTCTCTGCCTGGCCATAAAAAGCTACCACGAGTTCTTTATGTCATGTGCTTGTTTGTTCTAATGATATTTAGCATGTGTGCATTGCTTCCTTTCCTTCAGGGAACCAGGGTGATAGTGCCAACGTGGATCATGTCAGTGAATTAATCTTCCATGTCCACTTTTTTTTTTTAAACTATTTTGGCCACGCTGCATGGCATGTGGGATATTAGTTCCCCAACCAGGGATTGAACCCGCGTTCCCTGCATTGGACGTGTGGAGTGTTAACTACTGGACCTCCAGGGAAGTCCATGTCCACTTTGAATTTAATGACTTCAATCGTCACTCTTCAACTGGCACTGATACAATTACAGAATCTAAGTGAAGGCAAGATAAGAAGGAAAGAACAATTCTAGAAGTCTTGTAAATTCATGTGGTAGTTCCTGCCAGGATGAATTCTTCTGAGTGTAAAACTTAATTTTAAAGCTACATGTTTTTTAACTTATAATTAATCATTTGACTTGACGATTAAGGTATGACTCAGTAATTGTATCTGTTTCTAGAAAGGTCAGGTTTTGAAGAAACACTGCAACAAAATCCTAAAAAGAAGACCTATCTGAGGAGGACCTATCAAGTTCTGCCCCTTGCTTCTGAGCTCAGCGTCACCCAGTTAAAGATCGTATTCACCTATATCAAACTATAGGAACAGCTGCCCTTCATTTCAAAGGAAATCACAATGATTGAAAAGGTCTCATAATGCTGAGGTGTTGACCTAGAAACAGGATAGGGTGTCCCACAATATACAGTTCATGTACTTTCATTGCTTTTGCAGGAGTGTTGATGGGTTTATGTTGAGTCATAAAATGGTCTCAGCCATTTCCTCTTAAAATAACCCTTCCATTTCTATAACACTTCACAGTTTGTGAAGCACTCTTTCCTACATTATCTCATTTGCCTTTCACATCAAACTCAACATATCCAAAATTGAAATAATTTCCCCTCTCAAAGCTACGCTGCCTTCAGTGTTCTTTATTCCCGTCAATCCACTCCTACACTGTTTTTCACTCTGATCTTCCTCTCCATGTCTCACTGCCCTAGTTCAGACCCTCCTTGCCTGTCCTCTAGAACAGACGTCTTCATTTTTTTTACAAGCAGGAGTGCTCCTGTTTCAAAGTCTTTAGGCAGAACATTAGTATATAGAGCAGAGTGACATGAAGCAGCTGGTGAAGGAATGAAGAAGAGCTTTCCACCCGTTCGGAATATCCCCTGAAAGCCCTAAGGTTTTACTGGAACATAGCCATGTCCATCCATTTATTTTGCTGCCTATGTCTGCATTCATGCTACAGCGGCTCAGTGGAGTAGCTGCAATACAGACTATATGGCTCACGAAGACTAAAATATTGACTATCTGGCCTGTACAGAAAAAAAAAAAACTGTGTTGAGTGCTAGCTTACACTAGAGCAATAATATGCTAAATGGACTTCCATATTAACTCTTCTCTCTCTAATTCATCTACTAAACTGTCATACTTGCCTCAAAAAGTTAATACTATTAATTATCTACAGAATAAAGTTCAAATTTCTTAACCAAGACTTCCCAAAACAGTACTTCCAAGTACCTTTCCTACACTAATTTCCCTTCACATTAATTAATCCCTTCACAAACACTCTGAAATATGTTTTTCTCTCTAAGTGGTCCATGCTTTCTTACACCCAAGTCATTTTTATCTAGAAAAAGACTCCTTGCTTTTAGCTACCCAATCTTCAAACTCAGTACTCCCTCAGGAAGAGTCTTTTGAGGTCACAGTTAAAAGAGACCTCCTTTAATGAGGCTGGAGTGAAGATGATAAAATGTATGGTCTCATTTTATTGTCACTTAAGGGTAATGAGAAGGCAATAAAGAACCCTGGATGTGAAAGATGGGAAACCTGAGGCTGTGAAAGGGCAAATGCATATTCAGGTCACAACATGGGGAACAGACCTCATTACAGACAAGATCTGTGCATTCTTCCAAAGGCCAGGAGAAAATCTTGACCACCCCCATAGCATCCTTCAATTAAAAAAAAAGAAGATTAGCCACTTCTATTTAGATTAGTTCTAACCCTGGCGGCATGTTAAAATCACCAAGGAGCTTTTAAAAAATACATCTCCCTTTTTACTTCCAAAGGCCAGGAGAAAATCTTGACCACCCCCATAACATCCTTCATTTTAAAAAAAAAGAAAATTAAAGAAGATTAGCCACTTCTATTTAGATTAGTTCTAACCCTGGCTGCATGTTAAAATCACCAAGGAGCTTTTAAAAAATACATCTCCTTTTTTAAAAAAAACCTCTTCCCTTCTCTTCCACTTAATAAATGACCATAATCATGAAAAAAAAAAAGGAGACCTCCTTTCAATTTCCCAAAATACTTTTATCACTACCTAGTATGGCACTGAGCAATTTCTGTCATAAATTCTAATCACAGACAGTCCCTGGCTTACGATGGTTTGACTTACTATTTTTCGACTTTACGATGATACGAAAGTGATACTACATTTCTACATTCAGTAGAAACGATACTTTGACTTTTGGTCTTTTCCCGGGCCAGCGGTATGTGGTATGATCTTCTCTCATGATACTGGGCAGCAGTAGCCACAGCTCCCAGCCAGCCACACAATCATGAGTGTAAACAACCAGTACACTTACAACCATTCTTTTTCACTTTCAGTGCAATATTCAATAAATTACATGAGATATTCCACGCTTTATTGTAAAATAGGCTTTGTATTAAATGATTTTGCCCAACTAAAGGCTAATAAGTGTTCTGAGCACATTTAAAGCAGGCAAGACAAGTTATGATTTTTGGTAGTTTAGATGTATTAAATGTATTTTTGACTTACGATATTTTCAACTTATGATGGGTTTATTGGAACGTAACCCCATTGTAAATCAAGATATATGTGTGTGTGTGTGTGTGTGTGTGTGTGTGTTTTCTTTATTATCTCATAAAGTCACTGATGATAAGAGGCTGACTATATTTTCTGCTTGCAGAACCTGTTGGCACCTAACATGTGTCTTGCATTTAACAAGCTTAAGATAAAGAGTTGTTGAATGAATAAACCTGTAATCCTGTGGAGTAAAAACTATTGTAACATACATTTCACAGATGAGTAAACTAAGACATAAGATGTGTGTCAATCAGGATAAATTAGAGTATGCTACAGTAACATACAGCCCCCACCTCCCACAAAATCCAAATGCACTTGAAAGAACAGAACACTATTTCTTGCTCGTACGTATCCTTTTACATAAAGTGTGGCTGTGTTCACTATTGTCTTTACTCCAGGACTACAGGCTGTTGTCTTGCCTTTGAAAAGCCTCTGTCTGGAATATTGCTGGTATTCATGGTGGAGAGAAAGGAGAAAACATGGCAAAATATACACAATTTTTGAAAGCTTCTGCTTAGAAGGGACACAGATTAATTGTTTATATTTCATTGGCTCAAGCAAATCATTTAGCTAAGCTTGATGTCAAAGGGGCAGATCAGGATAATCTTCCCCCTAGGAGGGGCAGCAAATATTTTTTGAACCATAACAAAGTCTACCACAAGGAGGTTGAATGATTTGTCCCAAATGACACAACTAGCAAGTGACAGAATAAGCACTTGAAAGGAAGTCATTTAATTTATAAATGCAGTCTTCCTTTTCATTTTGTCATGAAGCAAATAATCAGAGGGAATAAAGCAGTGCCTATAGAAGCAACTATGCTTTAACCACTTGAACTGACCCACCAGGTAAGAACCTTTGAAGGGTCAGAGAACAAATGAGATCAGTCATGTCTTTAAGTCAGTTCTTTTAGCATATCACTATTGGAAAATCAGTAGTGGCCATAGATGGAAATACAGGAAGTGACAGCTTCTATTATTGTTGATTGCCGTAAGAGGATGCTGGAAACAGTGAGAATGCAGTAAATGGAAAAATCTTCAATTGCATTACCTGCACTTTAAATACCATTACCAGCACTCAAGAATGAAAAGACCTGGGGGAACTTGACAGCACAAGTGTTAGAGGGACATTTATAAAGATCAGGGTGACTTTGCTCATTGATGTCTCTTTAAATTTGTCTTCATATTATTTAAATTTGGTTTATATAAGCAGAGCAGATTTCTGTTCATTTCTATGGAGAATTCAACAAACAGTTTATTAGCTTCTACTATGTTCCAGGCACAATGCTAGGACAAGGGAACAAGATAGATATAGTTCCTGGTTTCATGGAGATTATAATCTAGTACAAAATGCATATATTATGTAACACATCATTACAGGAGTGTTGAGAACAAAAAGGGAAGACCAGGGCTGTAGTAGACACTATTGGTGTGCAGACAGGATTCTCCCAAGTCCCTTTTACTGTTCCTTTGAGTTTCTCCCCCAAGATTCTGAGAGCATTCACTTCTAATTGCCTGAACCTGACCCTCTTCTTTGAGGACTGCTTTCAGAATACTAGAGCAGCTTTGGCAGCAAGTACAGAAAGTGAGTTTCCTTTACAGACAAGCAAAAGTTAAAGAATTCAGCACCATCAAATGAGCTTTACAACAAATGCTAAAGGAACTTCTCTAGGCAGGAAACACAAGAGAAAGAAAAGACCTACAATAACAAACCCAAAACAATTAAGAAAATGGTAATAAGAACATACATGTCAATAATTACCTTAAATGTAAACAGACTAAATGCTCCAACCAAAAGACATAGACTGGCTGAATGGATACAAAAATCAAGACCCATATATATATTGTCTACAAGAGACCCACTTCAGACCTAGGCACATATACAGACTGAAAGTGAGGGAATGGAAAAAGATATTCCATGCAAATGGAAATCAAAAGAAAACTGGAGTAGCAATTCTCATATCAGACAAAATAGACTTTAAAATAAAGACTATTATAAGAGACGAAGAAGGACACTACATAATGATCAAGGGATCAATCCAAGAAGAAGATATAACAATTGTAAATATTTATGCATAGGAACACCTCAATACATAAGCCAAATGCTAACAACCACAAAAGGGGAAATCGACAGTAACACAATAATAGTAGGGGACTTTAACACCCCACTTTTACCAATGGAAAGATCAACCAAAATGAAAATAAAT
>NC_041217.1:66420882-66423205 GCF_002837175.3 Physeter macrocephalus
TTAATTGATATTTATAGGACATTCCATCCAAAACAACAGAATACACTTTCTTCTCAAGTGCTCATGGAACATTCTCCAGGATAGATCTTATCTTGGGTCACAAACCAAGCCTTGGTAAATTTAAGAAAATTGAAATCATATCAAGTATCTTTTCCAACCACAAAGTTATGAGACTAGATATCAATTACAGGAAAAAAAAAAACCAGTAAAAAATACAAACACATGGAGGCTAAACAATATACTACTAAGTAACCAAGAGATCACTGAAGAAATCAAAGAGGAAATCAAAAAATACCTAGAAACAAATGACAATGAAAACACAATGGCTCCAAACCTGTGGGATGCAGCAAAAGCAGTTCTAAGAGGGAATTTTATAGCCGTACAATCCTACCTCAAGAAACAAGAAAAATCTCAGATAAACAACCTAACCTTACACCTAAAGCAATTACAGAAAGAAGAACAAAAAAAACCCCAAAGTTAGCAGAAGGAAAGAGAGCATAAAGATCAGATCAGAAATACATGAAAAAGAAATGAAGGGAAGGGCTTCTCTGGTGGCGCAGTGGTTGCGCGTCCGCCTGCCGATGCAGGGGAACTGGGTTCGCGCCCCGGTCTGGGGGGATCCCACGTGCCGCGGAGCGGCTGGGCCCGTGAGCTATGGCCGCTGGGTGAAGGGAACAATAACAAAGATCAATAAAACTAAAAGGTGGTTCTTTGAGAAGATAAACAAAATTGATAAACCATTAGCCTGACTCATCAAGAAGAAAAGGGAGAAGATTCATATCAGCAGAATTAGAAATGAAAAATGAGAAGCAACAACTGACACTGCAGAAATACAAAGGATCATGAGAGATTACTACAAGCAAATATATTCCAAAAAAATGGGCAACCTGGAAGAAATGGACACATTCTTAGAAAAGCACAACCTTCCAAGACTGGACCAGGAAGAAAGAGAAAATGTAAACAGACCCATCACAAGCACTGAAATTGAGACTGTGATTAAAAATCTTCCAACAAACAAAAGCCCAGGACCAGAAGGATTCACAGGTGAATTCTAATAAACATTTAAAGAAGAGTTAATACTTATCCTTCTCAAACTCTTCCAAAACGTAGCAGAGGGAGGAACACTCCCAAACTCATTCTACGAGGCCACCAACACCCTGATACCAAAACCAGACAAAGATGTCACAGAAAAAGAAGATTATAGGCCAATATCACTGATGAACATAGATGCAAAAATCCTCAACAAAATACTAGCAAACAGAATCCAGCATCACCAGCATCACATTAAAAGAATCATACACCATGATCAAGTGGGGTTTATGCCAGGAATGCAAGGATTCTTCAATATATGCAAATCAATCAATGTGATACACCATATTAAAAAATTGAAGGATAGAAACTATGTGATAATTCAAATAGATGCAGAAAAAGCTTTCAAAAAAATTCAACACCCATTTATGATAAAAACTCTCCAGAAAGTGGGAATAGAGGGAACTTACCTCAACATAATAAAGGCCATATATGACAAACCCACAGCCAACATCGTTCTCAGTGGTGAAAAACTGAAACCATTTCCATTAAGAGCAGGAACAAGACAAGATTGTTCACTCTCACCACTATTAATCAACATAGTTTTGGAAGTTTTAGCCACAGCAATCAGAGATGAACAAGAAATAAAAGGTATCCAAATCGGAAAAGAAGTAAAACTGTCACTATTTGCAGATGGCATGATACTATATATAGAGAATCCTAAAGATGCTACCAGAAAACTACTAGGGCTAATCAATGAATTTGGTAAATTTGCAGGATACAAAATTAATGCACAGAAATCTCCTGCATTCCTACAAACTAATGATGAAAACTGTGAAAGAGAAATTAAGGAAACACTCCCATTTACCATTGCAACATAAAGAATAAAACACCTAGGTAAAACCTACCTAAGGAGACAAAAGACCTGTATGCAGAAAACTATAAGACACTGATGAAAGAAATTAAAGATGATACTATGGAAACACAAAAAACCCCGAATAGCCAAAGCAATCTTGAGAAAGAAAAATGGAGCTGGAGGAATAAGACTCCCTGACTTCAGACCATACTACAAAGCTACAGTAATCAAGACAATATGGTCCTGGTACAAAAACAGAAATATAGATCAGTAGAACAGGATAGAAAACCCAGAGATAAACCCATGCACATATGGTCAACTTATCTTTGACAAAGGAGGAAAGGATATACAATGGAGAAAAGACAGTTTCTTCAATAAGTGGTGCTGGGAAAACTGGACTGCTACATGTAAAAGAATGAAATTAGAACACTCCTTAAC
>NC_041217.1:66423646-66428199 GCF_002837175.3 Physeter macrocephalus
AAATGGGCAGAAGGCCTAAATAGACATTTCTCCAAAGAAGATATACAGATTGCTAACAAACACATGTAAGGATGCTCAACATCACTAATCATTAGATAAATGCAAATCAAACCTACAATGAGGTATCACCTCACACCAGTCAGAATGGCCATGATCAAAAAATCTACAAACAATAAATGCTGGAGAGGGTGTGGAGAAAAGGGAACACTCTTGCACTGTTGGTGGGAATGTAAATTGATACAGCCACTATGGAGAACAGTATGGAGGTTCCTTAAAAAACTACAAATAGAACTACCATACGACCCAGCAATCCCACTACTGGGCATATAGGAGAAGAGTATGCAGGTTCCGTAAAAAACTAAAGATAGAACTACCCAGCAATCCCACTATTGGGCATATACCCGGAGAATCCATAATTCCAAAAGATGCATGCACCCCAG
Organism: Physeter macrocephalus; assembly: GCF_002837175.3. Taxonomy (NCBI): domain Eukaryota; kingdom Metazoa; phylum Chordata; class Mammalia; order Artiodactyla; family Physeteridae; genus Physeter; species Physeter macrocephalus. Next base: position 66,424,087 of record NC_041217.1, read on the forward strand.
TGTTCACTGCAGCACTATTTACAGTAGCCAGGACATGGATGCAACCTATGTGTCCACTTGCAGATGAATGGATAAAGATGATTTGGCACATATATCAGTGGAATATTACTCAGCCATAAAAGGAAACAAAATAGAGTTATTTGTAGTGAGGTGGTGGATGGACCTAGAGTCTGTCATACAGAGTGAAGTAAGTCAGAAAGAGAAAAACAAATACCGTATGCTAGCACATATATATGGAATCTAAAAAAAAAGAAAAAAGGTTCTGATGAACCTAGGGGCAGGGCAGGAATAAATACGCAGATGTAGAGAATGGACTTGAGGACACGGGGAGGGGGAAGGGTAAGCTGGGACGAAGTGAGAGAGTGGCATGGACATATATATACACTACCAAGTGTAAAATAGATAGCTAGTGGGAAGCGGCTGCATAGCACAGGGAGATCAGCTCGGTGCTTTGTGACCACCTAGAGGGGTGGGATAGGGAGGGTGGGAGGGAGATGCAAGAGGGAGGGGATATGGGGATATATGTATACGTATAGCTGATTCACGTTTTTATACAGCAGAGACTAATACAACAATGTGAAGCAATTATACTCCAATAAAGATGTTAAAAAAAAAAGAAAGAAAGAAAGTGAGTTTCCTAGGAGTTTAAGGGCCCTTACCCAATGGCTGGTAGGAGAGTCTGAAAGCAGAGCTCTCTTGCCTTCCAGGAGTCAGAGGCATAATTCACACTACAGAAGTCCCCTGATTGGGCTGAGGCTGGGCCCTTGATGAAATTATATGCTTGCTGGATGTCATGGCCATGAGAATGCACCTCACAGTCCTATGACTGTAAAGAGCATAACTGACCAATGGCCCCAGCTGCTGCCTCTGAAGTCCATCACCGAGTTTCTGCCAAGCCAACACTCCCTGCAGGCTGCTCCCAGACTGTGATTGTGAGTGCGACACAAGAGTGAGAGACATGGGACTCCTCTGACAGATGACTTTGGTCAAGGACTGACAGTTTTTCCTTAGACTGGACATTATCTAGGACTCTCCTGCCAACCTTCCTTACCTTTCTCCTTGACCTGGGGTCAGATCTGCATCACAGCCTTGTGGTTCTCCTACCCTGTTCTGCCTCCCCCCTGCCCATGTCCTCATCTAGGCATTTCCCCAATAAAACCATCAAATGGTTAATCCCATCTTGAAATATGTTTCTGGGAGCATCTGAACAAACATGCTGTGTTCCCCTATACTTTCCTCCATCCCCCAATTTCTTTATGGTTTCTCCTGTGAGCACGTGTACATGGATCCTCATCCAGGATCTGCTTCCTGGGAATTCAGTGTAAGACAAGAGCTCAGTGGGAGCATGCAGTAAAGAGAACCTAACTAATAATATGACAGTACATTGAGGTTTAAAAGAATAGTAAAGTCAACAGGCAAAGGGATGAGAATGTTCCAGGTGAGCGAAATATCACATTCAAAGGCCAGGAAGCAAGAGGGAGAATGTCTGAGTCAAGGAAGGGGCAAGAGATGATTAATGTGGAGAGAGGTGGAGGAAGAAGGCAGTTCTGAACAGCCTGGTTGGCCATGCTAGATATTTTCAACTTTCCCTAAAAGAGTAAAAAAGCCATCGTAAGACTTTAAGCAAGGAGGAAAGGGGTCAGATTTGCATTCTTTAAAACATTATTCTGGAACATGAATTGCAAACTAATGTAAAGCTGGGGACACCAGATAGAAGGTTATGCAGTGGTCTTCGTGAAGGGTTGGGTGGCTGACTAGAGCAGGGCTCTACAAACCACATCCTATATCCTGTTTGCATCAGAATTTACCTTTGCTTTTTTTAACCAAGATCCATTCAATAGTTTTATTTATTTATATTTTTTGCAGTACACGGGCCTCTCACTGTTGTGGCCTCTCCCGTTGAGGAGCACAGGCTCCAGACACGCAGGCTCAGCGGCCATGGCTCACGGGCCCAGCCGCTCCACGGCATGTGGGATCTTCCCGGACCGGGGCATGAACCCGTGCCCCCTGCATCGGCAGGCGGACTCTCAACCACTGCGCCACCAGGGAAGCCCAATTCAATAGCTTTAAAGTGCAGCCTGTACAGATGAGAAAATTGCAATCTCTCCTCTAAGGCACTTTACAGTCTTATAACAGGAAGAAATTAAAAATAAACATAACATAATGCAAAATAGTGTCAGATGACTGGCACGAGAGAGGTACAAAATGCCAACAGGATTTACAGGAGGCAGAGAGAGAGAGATTAAGATCATATTAATTTAGGAAAACAGGAGGGATTTCATTGAAGATGTGTCATTTGAAGTAGGCCTTGAAGTATAACTAGGATTTCAAGAAATATAGCATAACGTGAATTAATCCCAGGGTCTCTCTTAGTGCCACATTCAAACATCCATAGAAAATCAAGCAAAACTTATTGAAAATTAATTCTAATCTTAAATATTATCAATTCGTAACCAACAGCTGCACTTATTAAATTCCTCCTTCATCTCCTACTCTATTATCTGACGTCTTCAGCAGCTTTGGATTCTTCCTCTATTCCACTTACACCCTCTCCCAGAAATTCAGCTGTCTCAGGAGACTTGGTCTCTCCTTCCCCTCCTTTTCCTCCTACTTTGGCAGTTGACACACTTGGTATCTGGTTTTGCCTCATGAAAGCCTAAGAACTACAGTAGCTGGGACAGAACTCTTTTCCAAGGGTTGACTTTGGAGGAGGGAAAGATGGGATAGCTCACCTCTTAAAAAGTGTCATCCTTTTACATTCCCACCAACAGTACAAGAGGGTTCCCTTTTCTCCACACCCTCTCTAACATTTATTGTTTGTAGATTTTTTGATGATGGCCATTCTGACCGATGTGAGGTGATACCTCATTGTAGTTTTGATTTGCATTTCTCTAATGATTAGCGATGTTGAGCATCCTTTCATGTGTTTGGGAGGGAGACGCAAGAGGGAGGGTATATGGAGATATATGTATATGTATAGCTGATTCACTTTGTTATACAGCAGCAACTAACACAACAATGTAAAGCAATTATACCTCAATAATGATGTTAAAAAAAAAAGTGTCATCCTTGTCCTGAGAAAATAGAGTGAACAGCATGGAGGCCTGTGTTCTAGGAAAATTAATTGGAAGCTGGGTGGGTATAGTATGAACAGAGAAAGACTGGCAGTATGTCTCAGGATATACTGTGTAGATTTGTCTTCCATGGTCCCAGTAGGTGCTATAGTGTGAGATGTAAGGACTGCATTATTTAGATGCAAGAGGAATGACTGTACTTACTGAATTGGAAAAGGAAGGAAGGCAGGTAAAACCGATTTGCTGAATTCCACACACCTTAATTCTCTGTTGTACTGTTGAAGCTGCATTCAACTTTTAGGAGGAAAAGTCAGGTTATAGGGGGAAATATTTACATTAAAAATCTATTTTCAAAAGCTTCCAGAGTGGGATCTAAACTCAGCATACAGCTGGCCCAAGCTCTTTCTCTCGGCCCCTCCTCTCCCTCCCGAGGATCCTATTGCATTAATAAGAATTAATGGTCATGCTCGTGTTCTTACAAGCCACTGAGTCACCAGAGATTCATTTATGCTCCTCACACATTCTCCCTTAAGGCAGAAAATGGATTTGTGCACTTTAGAAAGATTTTTAGTAATAAGTCTTGAATCTGAGATGTTTTTCCTCTTAAATTTCAGATAATTGGGAAATGAGGACATGATGATTATTAACTACATTGTGGACCTAATTCTTAGTGACAAGAGTAGTGCTAAGTATCATGGCTGATGTGAAGACAAAGAAGATAGGGCTTCTGGTCTCAAAATAGATACATACAAATGATGAGATAGAAAGGAAGGGAGAGAAAGAAGAAACATTTAGAGTGTGGATTCTGGTAACCTCAATGTCTCATTTCAAGCATTGATGCTATCATGAGTTTCAATTTTAAATCCTATCATGATTTCAGCAGCAAATTATTATCCTACCCGAAACTAGAGGTGGATGTCATTAGTTCCAGGTGTTTTTTTTGTTTGTTTTTTGTTTTTTGTGGTACGCGGGCCTCTCACTGCTGTGGCCTCTCCCGTTGCGGAGCACAGGCTCCGGACGCGCAGGCTCAGCGGCCATG
>NC_041217.1:66428506-66458654 GCF_002837175.3 Physeter macrocephalus
GGATCTTCCCGGACCGGGGCACGAACCCGCGTCCCCTGCATTGGCAGGCGGACTCTCAACAACTGCGCCACCAGGGAAGCCCCATAGTTCCAGGTGTTTTTAATCATTTTTGCTCCCTGTCTTTCTGACTTATGCTGAGAAAAAAGTGGGACAGAAGGAAAAAAGTGTTGACATGATAGACAATGTTCTCTGCTGCCTCTTTTTTAGAGATTCTACTTTCACTCAGTCACTCCATGACTCTCAGCTAATCTAGACACCTGTCTCACGACCTCTGCTCCCAATCACTGCTATCCATCCACAGAATAGGAATTTACTGAGCACCTACAATATTCTTTCATACCTATGAAGACACAAACTATTTCTGTCAAGAGACCAGTAGCATTAGTCCCTTACATATTCACAATGTTTTTTTCAGTTTCCAAGATGATTTCACATTTTGATCAAGGAAATGTGTGTTATTTTTCTCCTCTTTGGAGGAAATAGGGATGAGTTTGCTGTTGGAAATTTTTGCAAAGAAATTCATTAATATTTGATTATTCATCCAAGGAAGCAACCTGGGGATTCTTCTCATTCTATATGAAGTTTCACTCTCTCGATCAGAGTTTTCTCTGCTTAATAATCAGAAAAGGCATGAATGGCTTCTACAAAAACTTACAACAAACACAGTGTGAGAGATCTGTACAGACCCCACAAGAAATCAGGAAGCATGCATGGGCCACGTCTTGGAGCTTCAGAAAGCTGGCTCAAATCCCAGGAAATTCATTTCTTCTCTCTTGACCCAGCACAGTGCCCACATGCTTCCACATGCATATTCTAGTGTAGCCCTCGTAATAAGTTGTGCACTGGGGGTGGGATAAGGGAAGGAAAACAACCTTTAAGCCCATTTTTCAGACAATGAAAATACAGTTCAGAGAGATTACGTTAGGGAATTATTGAAGATAATAATTAGTAAGTAATAACTAAGACTGGAGTACAGATCTTCTGACTTTAATTCCAGTGGTCCTCCTGATGACCCGCAACTGTTCTCTGAAATGTGGACACTTTGAAGCCTGATTAGAGACCCATATAGAAATGGCAGGGACTTAAAAAAAAATTTTTTTATTGAAGTATAATTGATTTACAATATTGTGTTAATTTCTATTGTACAGCAAAGTGACTCAGGTGTGTGTATATATATATATGACCTTGTTGTTTACTCATCCTATATATATATATGACCTTGTTGTTTACTCATCCTATATATAATAGTTTGCATCTGCTAATCCCAAACTCCCAAACCTTCCTTCCCCCACCCCTGTCCTTGGCAACCACAAGTCTGTTCTCTATGTCTGTAAGTCAGTTTCTGTTTTGTAGATATGTTCATTTGTGTCACATTTTAGACTCCACACATAAGTGGTATCATAATGTATGTGTCTTTCTCTTTCTGACTTACTTCACTTAGTATGATAATCTCTAGGTCCATCCATGTGGCTGCAGATGGGATTGACAGGGACTTTTTGACAACGGCCATTCAGTTTCTGCTCTTACTTTGTAGAAAGCAAGCAGGAAAATGTACCAGGCTATTAAAAATTATACCATTAGAGCATTGTTGATGGGAATTGTGGGTGATTTAATCTGCTTGGGGATACCAAACAACATCCAACAGCAGGTTGCTATGGCAATGCTAATCTTATCTTAAGGGCTTTAAACAAAAATATCTCAAGAGTAGAGTAATAAGTAGATCAGTGAGTCTGCGCTGTTTCATGCAGTCATTTTCTAATGATTACCATTTTATTGTTGTGACTTGTGTTCACAGTCCTCCCTAATACAGCAATTCTCCCTTGGGGGAAAGTGTGTGTGTGTGTGTATGTGGTGTGTGGGTGTGATGGAGGCAGTATCTCTGATTAACACCTGCCCCCAAAACTCCTTTAGCAGGTGGCACCATATGGCAGGCTCCCACTCAAGTGCAAATGTGATGATAGAAGAATATGTAAGACTGCAAGATACACACACAACCTCAAACTAGGTTTGTCAGGGAGTTATGAGAGCATTGAATGCGTGTCGATGTCACTTGACTAATTCCCTCTGACTCAAATTGTCATTTCCCAAGGCTCTGGAAAGGTCTTTTGCTTCTATTTCTAATGGTTGGCATCCCTACCTACCCAATCAGTCACCACCACCCCCCTCCCCACCCTCCCCCCTCTTCGCCCCAGAAATATAAAACTCTCTCCTTGAATTGCTTATTCATCCTAGGAGAATGTTGCCAGAAAGCGCATCAAATTCCCTGGGCTTCCTGTTGCATCCACTCCCAACGTGACAGAAAGGATGAAAGAAACTGATTTTTATTGAGCACCCACTATGTGTAAGGCCTTTAGTCAGTCTTTGGATGTTTTCTCAGTAGGTCCATCCTCTCAGTAACTCAGGTAAGAAACCGAGACTCATAGAGGTTAAAAACAAATCCCAGACACACAAGGCTAGTAAGTAGCAGAGCTGGGTTATAAACTCAGGGCTGAATGAGCCTAAAGTCTTGTGTTCTTTCCTTTATACCATGTCGCCTTACTTAGGAAGGTTTATATATTTAAGATGTTGGAGGGTCAATATCTCATCGTCCTGCTCTGCTCTGGTCTACTTTCTAGATTTTTAATCATGGCCTCTAACCGTTGGTGACTCTCAACCAGGGTGATTTTGCCATCCAGAGGACACTTGGCAATGTCTGGATCCATTTTTGCTGGTCATAACTTGGTGGGGAGGATGCCACTAGCATCTAGTGGGTCAAGGCCAGGAAAGTTGTTAATCATTCTGTAATGCACATAAACAGCTCCCAGAACAAAAAATTACCCTGTCCAAAATGTCCATAGTGTCTAGGTTGAGGATCCTGATTTAGGAAATCCCTATGGATTCTCAGGAGCTGGGTAATATTGTGCGTATCTTTTACCTATGGAAGTAAGTTTACTGATTTCTACACAGTCTTCAATCAGATAGGAGAGTCTAGAGCACAAGCCTATTTTGGGGAAGACCCTGACCATCTTTCTTTCATTAGAGCTGTTGGTAAGTGTTAACACAAAAGTTAAGAAATACAAGTATAGTGGATAGAAGAATAAGAAATGTTACAAAATGATATGATAACTTTGCAGGGGATACACAAGGAATGTAGTATTTGCCCAGGAAGTCAGGGGATGCAACCTTTACAGAGGTGACAATACTTGACAATACTTGAACTGAGACATAAAAAGAAGGCCATCTCCAGGTAGAGAAGTAGAAAGGCAGGCATTCTGAGAAGAGTGGACAGTGTGTGCTATGTTGTGGGTGTTTGAAAGAGTGTGGCCTGTTTGGGGAGCATCAGTAGTTCAGTCTGGAGCATAAGGGAGTGGCAGGATAAGAAACTGGACAGGTAGCTAGGAGCTAGACCTAAAAGGACCTTGTATGGAGCTTCAACTTTGTCTTCTAGGTACCAGGAAGCTTGCTCTACTGGTTCTCAATTTCCACTTAGTAGAGGCATGATCATCACAACATAAGGACCTCCTGCAATTCCCCATAACAGCTCATAAGAATATGCTGATGTATTAGTTTCCTATAACTGCCATAACAAAATACAAACTGGGTGGCTTACAACAACAGAAATGTATTCTCTCAGAGTTCTGGACACTAAAAGTCTGAAATCAAGTTGCCAGCTGGACCGTGGTCTCTCTGAAGTTTCTAGGGATGATCCTTCCTCGTTTTTTCTAGCTTCTCACAGTTGCCAGAAACGTTTGATGTTCCACTCCAATCTCTGCATCCATCATCACGTGGCGTTCTCTCTGTGTGTCTGTGTCCAAATTTCTCTCTTCTTATGAGGACGCCAGTTAGACTAGGAACCACCCTAATCCAGTATGACTTTGTCTTTACATCTACAAAGACCCTATGTCCAGATAAAGCCACATTGACAGGTTCTGGGGGTAAGGACTTCCACATGTCTTTTGGGGCACACAATTCAAACCCACAACTGATTAGGCCATATTTCCTTCCTTGTAGAGTTCAAACCCCTTTGAACTGGGTCAAACAACTGTTTGTTGCGACCTCAGCTCAAACCATACCCTATCTGCTTTTTCACATTTGTGTTACTATTTGAAATGGGATAAATAAATTCTACTGTGTAAGGTATTTTGGAGGAATTAAAAGAAGTTTTATGCCTGAGACTGCTCGATTTAGACAACATTTCACAAAGCTGAATCTGACAAGGTAAACTGTGCCCTGTCTTTGCAGGACTATCTCCCTGGATTTTCAGCCTCATGAAATGTCCTACTAAGTATTTTTCCTACAGTGGCATCACAGGGGAAATTAGAAGCAGAAGTTATTATTATTATTATCTGAAACAACGTAGCTCCATTGTCACTAGGTGGGTGCTTGTAGAGTTTAGGTGTTATCTTGTTCTGTTGGTTTTCTGTTTGTTTCCAAGGCTGTCATCTAAATACAAAGTTGCCCTCGGGAACAAGCCGTGAGTTGGTTTCATGCTTTATGGGCTCCAGCTTGTAGGACAGCACAGTGCCATGACTAAGGAGACAGTAAGGCACATTGGAATGGACTCTGGCATGAGAACTTGGACTTGGAGCTGCCATTAATTTGCTGTGTGACCTTTAATAAGTCAACTTCTTCTAAACCTCAGTCTTCTTATCTAAACATTGTGATAATAAGGCCTCTCCATGTCTAACACAAGATCATCATGCAGAACTGATCCATTAGTGTTCAGCTTCTTTTGCTCTAACCTGGAACATGGTAGTTAGCAACATTTTTGTTTATTTTTCATTATTGACTTGAATATACTCCCACCTCATTTATTCCATATAATTAACTATGAATTTTTCCTCAAACCACCTATTCACTTTCTTAAGGAAAAGTTGACATCTTACTTTACAAAACCAGTCTGGATCATCAGGCATATTCCCGCAAACATCTCAGCATATACTCACTGACCCTCTCAAGGTTTTCCTTAATCCTCAAAAGTTGATCCCATCTATATAAGAATGCCTCAATGCCAAGTCTTCTCTAAGCAAAGTAAACTATGTTTTATAAAGTATAACCAAACACTTAATTTATTCAGATTATTGACATGTATCACAAGATTCAAAGCTGTGCTCCTCGTAATTTATATACCCCCAGGTTGCACAATGGAACCTCTATTTGCCCACATAAGAGGAAACGTACACACACAAGGAAATTTGGTAAAATTAAGAAGTCATTCAAGTTTGTCTTCAACTTTCTCCTCCACATCTTTTAGGTATTCTGACTTCTATTCAGCCTATAGTTCCATGAAAATCAGAAAAGTACTTGATACTCTTTATTTATTTAAAAAACAATTTGCTGAGTACTTACTGTGTGCTAGTACTGGGATTACAAAGATCAATCAAATATCCTATGCAAATCAAGGAGACCACAGTCTAGTTAGGGCAAAGAGTAAAGCAAATTAATAAGGTGCAATAGGGCTGCATGTACCAATTTGGGACCAGTATAGCTGAGGGCAGAGATGTTGGTCAGTCCTTTGCCCCTGTGAACTGTTTCTCTCACAACACTTCTGACACCAAATATGTGGCATTTTTTCCCCCTCCACACCAACCATGTCTCCAACTCTACAGACCAACTGAGTGTCCTACAATTCAATTCCAACACTAACTACCCAGAGTTGGTGCAGACCTCACAGGTTAAGGCCCCTTACTTCAGATACCAGTCTCAAGTACTAGGTTGACACCTGTACTTCTAACCAAATGGCTATAAGTTGAGGTTTCCCACAAACCCCTCCTCAGGTTTGATAATTTTCTAGAAGAGCTCACAGAACTTAGCAGAGTGCCTTATTTACTATTACTAGTTTATTATAAAGTAAACAAATGAACAGACTAATGAAGAGATACATAGGGCAAGGTCCAGAAGCTTCCTGAGCACAGGAGCTTCTATTCTCATAGAGTTGGGATGTACCACCCTCTGGCATGTGAATGCATTTACCAAGACAAAAGCTTCCTGAACTCCATGATTTTTAGGGGTTTTTAATGGGAGTTCCATCACAGGGGCATGATTGATTGTTAACTTAATTACCATCGCCACTCCCCTCCCTGGAGGTTGGAGAGTGGGGCTGAAAGTTTCAGGCTTCTAATCATGTCTTTGTTTTTCTGGTGACCAGCCACCATTCTGAAACTATCTAGGGACCTGCAAAGAGTCACCTCATTAGAAAAAAAGATGCTCCTATCACTCATGAAATTCCAGGGGATTTAAGAGCTCTGTGTCAGGAGGAAAACATGGGTTTTAGGACTTCTGTGCTAGGAACTGGGGGCAAAGAACAAATAAATATTTTTTTATTATACCTCAATGTTACAGCCTGTGAGGATGTGACAATTACATTGGGTTCTGAAAAACAGTCAGATGTTTTCAAATGTCTAACATGAGTAGAAAAATATTACAGACAAGGAACATTGACATGCCTGTGCTTTCAGGGAATAGCACACTGTTTAAACCATGAGGTAAGGTGGGAGAGAGCATCCGAGTCCCTTCTCTGGTAAGGCAATTATCAGATATACTAGGCTAAGGAATATGGGCTTTTCCCTGCAGGTGCTGGGAGGCTGTTTTGTGTGGTATTTGAATCTTGGGAGTGACTGTCTGATTTGTGTTTTTGAGAGATACCTCTGGTAGAACTGGGATAAGAAGGTAAGAGTCAAAACCAGGAAATAAATAAGGAGATGAGGTATATCTGAACAAAGGCTATCGTAGTGAGGAGGGAAATGAGAGAAGGTAGAGGTATGGGGAAAGAACAACCAACCACAAAGCTGTGAGTGCAAGGGAGGATCATAGGTAGGAACACAGGACAGCAGTTTGGTTTGAGGAGAGCATTGTTCCCTGGATAGAGCAATATTTTCCTGGAGGAGGAGATGCTTGGAACACTGCACTTTATTCCTCTTTTCTGAATATCACCAAAATTTAATTTAAAATTTTCTGCCTGTACATTTTTTGAAGAACCAGTTCTTTGTTTCTTTGATCCTTCCAGTTGTTTTTCTGGCCTCTATTTCATTTATTTCTGCTCTGATTTTTGTTATTTCCTTCCCCCTGTTAACTTTGGGCCAATTTGTTCTTCTTTTTCTAGTTTCCTGAAGTGTAAAGTTAGGTTGTTTGAGATTCTATAATTTCTTAATATATGCATTTATTGCTATAAGCTTTCCTCTCAGAGCTGCTTTTGCTGCATCCCACAATAGTTAGATATGTTGTATTTCCATTTTCATTTGTTTCAAAACAAAGATAATTTTTTCCCCCTTTGATTTCTTCTTTGACCAAATTGTTGCTTAGAAGTGTGTTGTTTAGTTTCCACATATTTGTAGATCCTCTCACTTTTCTCTTGTTGATTTCTAGTTTCATACCATTGTGGTCAGACAAGATAGTTGGTATGATTTCAACTTTCTTTAACTTGTTAATATTTGTTTTGTAGCCTATCATATGACCTGTCCTGCAGAATGTTCCATATGCACTTGAGAGGGAAGTTCATTCTGTAGCTGTGGGATGGAATGTTCTGTATATGTCTATAAAGTTCATTTATTCTAAAGTGTGATCCAATGTTTCCTTATGGGTTTTCTGTCTGGACCATCTATCCATTGCTGATAGTGGAGTATTGAAGTCCCCTACTATTATTGTTTTCTAAGGGGCCTACAAAAGATGGCAATAGTGCAGCTTTTTAAGGTGTTATTATCTTGACCAGGTCTCTCCCTGTGTGCTTCAGGCCCCCCCATCCTTCTAGGAACTCTCCTGAAACACAGTCTCCTGGATGATGATTCACTTTTGGCCAAATTGAGCCTGAGGTATCTGAGCACCATTAATGGAAATGTTTGTGAGGTGCTGGGAGTTGTATACATATACAAATATACATATACATACTGTATATTTATTATATTGCCTGTGTTAGTTCTGATTTTTTTGTAAATAACCATGGGCAAAAAATCCAACCCCTAACATTTATTTTCATGACTTAAGGTAAAAATACAAACCACAGCCATTTTTTCAAGTAATAATTATGTTTTGTGGAAAAAAGTGGGTCTAATTCACCTTCCAGCTCAAACAATTACACAAGTGCTATTCCTTGGGGCAACCACTGTATTTCAGTACACAGCAGAAGTGCTTCATGCAAAATTTCCATTTCATCTTACAGGATATTTAAAAGATATGCATTCAAGGCTTGTTTTAAGAAAATTAATAATTTTACTGCTTACAGTTTTTAAAAAGAACATTTTTAAGAGAAATTGACTTTTTTCTGTAAGTGAAGAATATAATGACTACAAGCACAGTTTAGTAATTTGATTCATGCTAAAGTGCTAGAAGTTTTACCCAATATTTCTTTTACAACATCAGTTCAAATGACAACATAATTTTTGCCTGAAAAAAAATGACTGACATAAAAACTATGGCAATTCAGACTTGGGTATTTGGTAGACATTTTCTCAAAAATGAACTAAATGAGCCTATCACTTCCTGGAAAAGAACTGACAGCATTTGTTGCCAAGAAAAAATTGGAGCTTTCAAGTGAAAATTAAAATTTTGGAAAACTAGTATCAGCCACCATGAGCTTAACAGCTTTCCAATACTTACTGACTTTTCTGATGAGATGACTGGTAATATTAATGGATTTTTAAAATATTGTGTAAGGAAATATGTCAATGTTTGGAAGATCTGCATAACTCAGGGAACCAATGTTTTCCAAAAGACCAAAATCATGCATAGCTAAAACAATCATTCGAAGTGCAAAAATGACAAATGGATTTTAATGTAACAAAGTGTTAAAATTGCTTTGATATGGTTTCAGAATTTAGGCTGCAAAAAAATCTCTAAGAAATTACCACCCATCAAGTTTTGGTACAGAGGCAAAGAAGAATATCAACAATTATGTTAAAAGGTTATTAAAATATTTCTTTTTTTCCAGCTACATATCAAGTCAGTTTTCTTTCAGATGCTTCAATCAAGACCATTTATTATGATAGACTGAATGTTGAAGCAGATAGAATCTAACTGTCTTCTTTTAAACTAGACAATAGAAATATTTGTAAAAATGTAAAACAATACCACTCTTCTCCTTAATTTTTGTTTTGAAAAATATAGTATTTTTCATTAAAATGTTACTTATACTAACAGTAATGGGGTTTTAATTGTTATTTTAAAATATAAATATTTTTAAAGATTTTAGCTTTAAGTTCTAAATTAACTTGAAGACAAAAAACACTAAAAATTTAAAGATACACTACTGGGCATATATCCTGAGAAAATCATAATTCAAAAAGAGACATGTACCACAATGTTGACTGTAGCACTATTTACAATTGCCAGGACATGAAAGCAAACTAAATGTCCATCGACAGATGAATGGATAAAGAAGATGTGGCACATATATACAGTGGAATATTACTCAGCCATAAAAAGGAACAAAATTGAGTTATTTGTAGTGAGGTGGATGGACCTAGAGTCTACCATACAGAGTGAAGTAAGTCAGAAAGAGAAAAACAAATACTGTATGCTAATGCACATATGTGGAATCTAAAAAAAAGGCACTGATGAACCTAGTGGCAGGGCAGGAATAAAGATGCAGATATAGAGAAAGGACTTGAGGACACAAGCAGGGAAGGGGAAGCTGGGATGAAGTGAGAGAGTAGCATTGACGTATATACACTACCATGTGTAAAATAGATAGCTAGTGGGAAGCAGCTGCGTAGCACAGGGAGATCAGCTTGATGCTTTGTGACCACCTAGAGGGGTTGGATAGGGAGGATTGGGGGGAGGCTTAAGAGGGAGGGCATATGGTAACATATGTATACATATAGCTGGTTCACTTTGTTTTACAACAACTAACACAACATTGTAAAGCAATTACACTCCAATAAAGACCTTAAAAAAATAAAGATACATTAAGTGAGATTGATAAAAGAGAACCCCTTCTAAACTGAAATGGAGAGACTAAAGCAACTCTTCCTTCTTACTGATTTTAAATTCCAAATATCAATGAGAAAACCTTCCCCCCCCCATAATTTTTCCTTGTTAGTCCTCTCTGTCAAAGGAATCTTGGTGAAAGACAGTAAAGGGGTACAAATGTGTCATCAGAAGGGTAACAAAGTATGATTAACCTTATTCAGCCTCCATACAGCCTACTCTGAAAGTCAGTCCTGCTTCCGCTGCTGGCCTGGAGTGAGAAAACTAATTCAGTTGTACCTAGTGTAGCTTAGTGCAATAATTCAGTTGCATCTATCTTCACCTCTGGAAATAACCTCCCCTGAATTCTTCCTCTAACTCCTTCACTTAAATCAAAACTAAACTCCCTTGCCTCTATGCTTCTATAGCACCTTATACTTCTATTAATAACATATATCAATTTTTTTCTTTGTAAGTCTTATTTTTACATGTCTTTCTCATCATTAGATTATCAACTTCTTTAACATGATAACTGTGTTTACATGATTTCTTTCTTCCCAATTAATTGGAATGCATTAAATGTTTGTTGGATTGAATTAGCCGTATGATTTCCACTAATTGTAACTGAAATTTCTGTGATGAGGATGCTGTTGCACATTAAATTATCTCAAATAAATACTAGAGATGATCCCATCTTGTCCACTTGGCAAATATCTACTCATTCTTTAAGAATCACTCATGGATCTCTACTTCCTCCAGTATAATAAACCACACTGTCCTTTGTACATTTCATGCACAAGGAACTTTGGACCATCAAAGACATTATCTCTCCCTCACCAGCTTTTTACAAGGAATCTTTGCGATGCTAGAATTTAAAGCTTAGTCTTCCTAGAAAAATGCTTTATAACAGCCTTTTGTAGCCTGTATTCTACAGAACATATAATCCTTTGAGCTGTTTCTTGAAAAATGTTATCTATAGTCAGGTAAAATCTGGAGGTGCTGCGTATTACATCCCTCTCTTAGAGATTTCCACATAGAATACTATAGTGTGAAGTTAGTTTAAAGAGAAATAATGAAAACAATACTATTGTGTGAAGTTAGTTAAAAGAGAAATAATGAAAACTTTAAATTTCTTTGGCTAGGATTTTTTGTCCAAGGATTTTTGTTTTTATTTTTTTCCTTTCACCTTATGCCTATTAACATACCAAGGAATTCCAGTTCTGTGGAAAACACTCTGGAAAATGGATAGGAGAAAAAAAAATCAACATTTTTTGTTAATGGTTCTATAGCACTTCCTATTCACACATCATAACCAACAGTAATGATAGGACTGAATGTGATTTCTCCGCAAATAATTTGGCAGGTGACTAATCAACTAACCATCTGGTCTGGTTTCCTTTATTTTTTTTCATCATCTCATTAAGCCTTGACTTACCTCTGTTCCCAGGGACTACCAAGAGATGGAGAGTAAAGTATTATTATCTCCATTTTATAGAAAGAAAAATGATTCGCTAGGGTTAAGTGACTTCTCCATGGTCCCCCCAATTTGCAGGTGGCAGAGCCAGGGTTACAGCACTGGCCTTCTAACTCCTAAGGGGCTGCTTTGGGGTTCCGTGCTGCTTCCCATATGGGGCATGTCAGTTTGGGGAATGTACATTTTACTTCTTTTTCTTTTACTTCCAGCTTTAATGTCTATTTAGTCGCAAGGAAAATCTAGTGTTGGCTTTAGAGTCAGACAATCTGGTTTGAAATCTCAGCTGTTCAGCTGGTGTCTGGTGTATGACCTCTACAAATCATGTCACCTTTCAGAGACTTGGCTTCTCATCTAGAAATGGAGGATAGTGTTTACCTGCAGGGATTGTTGTGAAGTTTCAGATCATGTTCATAAACAACTTGTCCAGTTCCTGGCACAAAGTTTCTGTTAGGTAACTCTTTGTTCCTCTCCTCTTCTTCCATTTCTGAGGAGTCTTAGACATTATGGGAGTGGAAAGCCTCTTTTTATGCATGCAACTATTTTATATTAAAGCATCTTCAAGCCAAGAAGCCCACTTCTAAACTTCAATACTCTGAAATACTTGAGTGGTGTAGAAATCTGACAGCTGCCATATCCTTATTGGTAGTGATAAAAGTTGAACATTTACAAGGCAGAGAATGGAGGGGTTGGTTCATATGACATGAATCCCTCCACACCCCTCCAGCCTGATGTTGTAATGAAGTCATCCAGCCTATGGATGGGATGAGGAAAAATCAGATTTCCTAAGAATCATAATAGCTGCCATTTACTGAACATTGACTATACTCAGGCATTCTTCCAAGACCTTTAAGTACATCATCTCTAATGCCTTTTATTTGGAGTTGTCTTTTTGGTTGTTTGCAAAGACAATTTGACTTTGTTAAGTATTTGGCAAATATCTTTGTTAATTTAAAACAAACTGAAAACTACCTAAGTTTCCATCAATGGGAAATAAATTCAGAATTTATGATATATCCATACAATGGGATTCCATGCAGTTATTAAAAAGGAAAGGCAAATTATCTGCACTGATTTGCCAAGAGGCCCGAGATACATTGTTAAATAGACTAGAAAATGGCAGAATTATATGTATGATAGACTCCCTACTAAGGCACTTATGTATACACATATACATGTTTGTAAATTCCTGTATAACAAAAAGACCTGGGTGTGGATGTTTCTAGTAAATATGAATGGCCTTGAGAGAAAGAGTACTTACTTTTCACATTTTTTGTACAAATGAGCATATATTATTTTTATAATAAAAATAATTATTAGTAACTTTGTAAGATTGGTTTTAAAAACTCACTTGCTTTTTAGGTGACACAGTTCATAACAAGTCAGCCAGGCTCCCCATTCTGCACCATGTTGCCCTGAGAAGAATCAAGACTTTTCTGCAGCATATGGACATTTCCAATGACAGGCTTTGATGGCCTTCCTGCTTTCAGTCAGACAAAGGGAAATCTCTGTGAGAAGTGGGGAAGAACGACTGAAGGGAGGGTGGGAGGCTGAAGAGTCATCTGAAGATGCAGCATCATAAGTGATGAGGTGCACATTGCTTTCTCTTACTGATGGTGATGACATCAAATCTCATTATCTTATAAAACTGAGGCTTTTCAGAAACTGCATTTCCAAGGCTGAGGTCAAAGTTGTCTACTGTGAGGAAGAACAAACAGACAGGAGGGGGTAAATCTTCCAGAAAGGAGAAATGAGGTTAGTGCCAGAAGCAGAGGTTAAGTGAATCATGGGCTGATGATTCAGTAACAAATCACCCTTGGGAACTGTCCCACCTACCAGAGGCTGATTGCTTTGCAAGGAACTTCAGGGGCAAGATAATCACCTGTACTCCTCAGGAGGTAGTAGGATAAAATCCCTTGCTTTACAAATTTTGCTTCTTAAGAATCCCTAACATCATTGGCCAGACCAGATGCACTTCCTTATAAATTAAATATGAAGTATCATATTTTCTTAACATCCATATAGATTTTAAATTCTGTTATATAATTCATCTGTGTTGGTTATAATAAAAATTACTGTTATTCTCCATATTTTCAAGGATACCTGTTGACGAGGAAAATGAACTGTGTACTCCCTGAAGCGTGTACAATACTGACTGGATATAAGAGAGATCTTGAGCCAGGTATATCTGGCTTTGATCTGCTTGTTAGCTGTCCTTGTTCATGACATTTAGTCACTGAGCTTCAACTACCTTATTTATCTGTACAAGAAAAACAGTAATCCCATCTCACATTGTATAGAACAATGTGAGAACTAAATGAAAGCAAAAAAAAATGTATTCCAGTACTTTTCACTGCAGTGATATACTAATAGCGAACGCTTACTGAGTCGCTGCAATTAAAGTAAGCATTTAGGGCCCACGATGTAGGTACTTTGTCTTTCATTTTAGGTATGAAGTATTCAATAACAGAAGCTTAAAGAAGTTATGCTAATAAGTAGCAAAGCCAGGGTTTGAACCAAGTAGGGTTTCTGCAGAGCCAGCTTACTTAAGTGAACTGCCTGCTAGTACCAGGGTTGGAGACTGTCACATACAATTTTGATGAATTTTCTAAATACCAATAGGAAAGTTTGAACTTTAAAATGGAATGTTGATACAATCAGTTGTGTGTTTAAAGACAGAGGTTTTACTAAAGGGATTGGATTGTTGGCTAGCATTTCATTCACTAAAGCCTAGTCAAATACAGTCTCAAGGCTTTATGTCACTGATGTTTTGCCCTTGAGGGAGAAACTTCCTTCTGGCTTAAAGGTGGTTATGTGTATCCCTTCAATTGTGCATTCATCATTCACTGTCCGTTAAATTTTGGGAGTGCCCACTGTGTGCTAAGACTAGGTTCTATTCAAGGCCCTGGGAATACAAAGATAAATAAGGTAGAGTCCCTACCCTCAAAGCTCATAGTCAGAGCAGTGGATTTTAAGCAGTTCAACCACAACCCAAAGTAAGACATGCATTTTACATGGCAACCCTGTACAACACACACACACACACACACACATACCCCTACACAAATACACACACAATACAGTTAAATTTCATAAAATAATACTTAATCTTACCATATGCAATATGATATTTTCTATTTGTTCTACTTTACTCCACTCCTAGTCTATTCTGTTTTGTTTTTTTAAAATGTTGAATGCCCCAACTAAAATTATTTCAAGACACTAATGGATTGTGACATGTAATTTGAAAAACACTAGTCTACGGAAAGAGGAAGGAAGTTAAATGAACAAGTTCAATATAATATGGGAATACTCTAAGAGCCATCTAGACAATGAGCTCTTGGACCTTAATGAAAGAGACAAATTCTTCCTAGGGGATGTTAGGGCAGGTAACTCTAGAATGAACTGAACTGAGCCTTGAGAAATGAGAAGGAAATTGTCAGGTGGAAAATGGGAGGAAGGACATTCCAAATAAATGAAACAGCATGTGTAGGTGTGAGAGGAAATGGTAAAAAGTTAAGCAAATGAGGGCAGGGTAGAGCTAGTTTGGATTCATTAGACAAAGGACAACCATGCCATGAAAGATCCTAAATTTACTGGAGACCCTGTCAGAGTTCAGAAGCAGCCGATTCACACTCATTAGAATGGTTTCCACATCTGGCAATGATGTGCACTGACTAACTGCTTGGGGCTAGTCACTACATTCTGTGCTATACTCACAGAGAAGAGGAAGACTGCACTTTGAACTTGAGAAAGTTTAAAGAAGGAGCCAGACATATACACAAATAATTTTGATACCACGTAATTAGTTCCATAATAGCAGTATACACACAGTGCAGTAAGTGTGCAGAGTTAAAAAATATGGGTTATTCTTGTGAGAGTTGAGGACGGCTTCACAGGTCTGAGTGTAGAAACATACGTATGAGGAATTTCAGCTTGTTTTAATTGTCACTGGCTGTGAGAGTGGGAGTCTAAATTAATATTACATTTCTGGAAAGGAACTTGGTAATATGTTACCATAGACTTAAAAATGTTCACAGCCTTTGGCCAAACAATTTTGCTTGTAGGAGGCTATCTCAAATGCAACTCAAAGAGTGACCCAGCCCTCATATAATGGCTTCATCTCACCATGGTGTTGTGGTCAAAGAAATATAATCTGGCAACCAAATATATCTGAACTGGTCTCAGTCTTAACTACATCTCCGGAAGAACACTAAAGGGAGAATCCAGCATAGTTGCTGTTAAATCTGCTGCCGGACCTTGGAATGGTGTGAAGGGGTTTATCTTATCTGTGTATACATCCCAGAAAAGGCCTGTGCTCCAGGCCAGAGTCAAAGCATGGGGAGGGGAAGGCATGAAAAAGGATGGGAGGAATAAAACAATCCAAAATTAAACTAACTTGGTACAAGTCAGAGCAGAGAGCCAGAGCTGGACTACCATGAGAATGTGATCTCCATGGAAATATGTCCAACATTGGGGGAAAGGATTTTAATTTCCATATGCTGTAAAAATATGAGAGAAAATTTTTAAAAATTATTTAAATTTTCCCAAGTAACATCTGGATTTCATTTATAAAGATGAAAAATTATCCAAAAGTTAGAAAGTAATGATTAATTAAATGATATATTCTTATGATACAATATTTGCATTTATTGACTGTCATATGGTAGAAATAATTGTTAAGGAAATGGAGAAAGCAGAATATAAGAACCTAAAAAAGAATTGTAAAAAGTATACCAAAATACTAACATGGAATATTTTTATTTCATTCTTTTTACTTTTCTGTATTTTCCACATAACCTATAATGAACATGTATTCCTTTCTGTATGCAGAAATTTATTTTTTAAAACCATTGGCTGGACAAGGAAAATTATTAAAATTGGGGCTTAGGAAATAATTATAGGAACCGGTTTTAACATTCTAGATGCCTGCTAGGTTTTGCAATTGTGTTTCACTGTTGGAGAAACTGGGACCCAGGAAGCTGGCAAGATAATAATAATTATCAAATGGAAAAGTTGAGTATGGAAACTTAGCTGTGCAAAGAACTAAACGGTGTTATTTTAAAAGGATCCTAGAGGGCTTCCCAGGGCTTCCCTGGTGGTGCGGTGGTTAAGAATCCACCTGCCAATGCAGAAGACACGGGTTCGAGCCCTGGTCCGGGAAGATCCTACATGCTGCAGAGCAACTAAGCCCGTGCGCCACAACGACTGAGCCTGCGCTCTAGAGCTCACGCTCCACAACAAGAGAAGCCGCGGCAATGAGAAGCTCGCGCACCGCAACAAAGAGTAGACCCCGCTCGCCGCAACTACAGAAAGCCAGCGCGCAGCAACTAAGACCCAATGCAGCCAAAAATAAATAAATATTAAAAAAATTTTTAAATAAAAAGTGTCTCAGAGTCAAGTGCTTATTTTCATAGGTTACTTAAAAGCAAGACTGGGCTTCCCTGGCGGCGCAGTGGTTGAGAATCCGCCTGCCGATGCAGGGGACACGGGTTCGTGCCCCGGTCTGGGAAGATCCCACATGCCGTGGAGCGGCTGGGCCCATGACCCATGGCCACTGAGCCTGCGCGTCCGGATCCTGTGCTCCGCAACGGGAGAGGCCACAGCAGTGAGAGGCCCGCGTACCGCAAAAAAAAAAAAAAAAAAAAAAAGCAGGACTTCGTGGAGCCTTTGTCATTAATAGTCACAATTACAGCAACTAAACTCACAGAAATCCTGTGAGTTGAATATTGTCTACAGGTTTCAGACAAGGAAACTTAGTCTTGTGGTGATTAAGACATTTATCCAGATCCACAGATAACCGATGGAACCAGGATGCAAGTCTGCACTTGTCCTTTCTGCCACACTTTCCCTTCAACTAAGTAGTTACACTAGAGGAAATGTCAGAGCATTGCAATATGAGAAAAACAAAAGGCCCAGAAATAAGCAGATGTAATATGGGCCAACATTTCACAGAAAAGCAAATCCCTTACAGCTTCCTTTTTAACTTCTTCCTTCATTATGCAAAGGCACCAATTGAGCTGAGAAATCTATTCTCTAGAGCAGTGTGAAATAAGAAGCAGAAAGGTCTGTCTAAATTTTTATATAATCCTTGAGAGCTCCCTTTTTTAAAATCCTTTTTATTTTTTAAAATTTATTTATTTATTTTTGGCTGCATTGGGTCTTCGTTGCTGTGTGAGGGCTTTCTCCAGTTGCAGCGAGCAGGGGCTTCTCTTCATTGTGGTGCGCGGGCTTCTCATTGCGGTGGCTTCTCTTGTTGTGGAGCACGGGCTCTATGTGCAGTCTTCAGTAGTTGTGGCACACGAGCTCAGTAGTTGTGGCGCATGTGCTTAGTTGCTCCACAGCATGTGGGATCTGCCCAGACCAGAGATCGAACCCATGTCCCCTGTATTGGCAGGTGGATTCTTAACCACTGCACCACGAGGAAAGTCCCTTAGTATTTTTTTTAATGGAAAATGTTCTATTAGCACCACAGATGTTGCAGGCAGGTTCTAAAAGCCTTTGTGAAACTCGATAGATTGAAAGTTTAGCTTATAATTCACCTTGGAAGGAGCCACAGCTGATTATTGCTACCAGTCCCTACCTTCCTAAGACACCCAGCTCTAATCACTGAGGCCTATTCGATTAAGCTCTGTCCCACTCAGTAATTTAAGCATATCATGGCCAAAGAACAAAAGAGCAAAAAAGAGCAAAAAAGAACAGCAACCTCAGCTCACCAGCCAGAAATGCTATCCAGCCTGACAACTGTGAGTCATGCACATGACCACCAAATTGGTCCTCTTTATCCCCTGCCTCCAAATGGTATGGGTCCAGTCGAGTTTGTAAGGTTCAATTCTGACTTGCTTTTGTTTTCCAAATTCAGCTTCTTTTCTAGGATTTCCTTCAACTCCAACCTGGTTGAAGCTTGACATTTTCTAGCCTCTTCTCAGCCACCACACTCAGCAAATATTGTCCTTTGTCATTGCTTGCCTGCAAAGGTTCATGGCATGGCTGGTATTCCTTTTAGGAAGCTCACACAGTACCAACATCCCTCAAGATATCACTCTCAACCTTGCCATGCCATGATGTTCTAACACCTGACTTTTAATTTTCCTGCCTTGGAGACCACCTGTCAAGACCACGCATTGCTCTAATATGCTTCACCGTAATGATTAGTCCTCTCCTTAGTGGCCCTCTCCAGAAATCTTCTCAATTTGTTCCCTAAGCTTCCTTCATAGGATCATTGCTAATCTCCATTATTGCTTCTCATTCTCCTGAATTGGAATTGAGGCATAGCCTTAACTTTCCATAAATATCTTTTGATTTTCCGCTCTGATATAGACATTGTGGTAAGTCCTATGATATGTGGAAATTCTCGTGACATACTCTTACCCTTATTGTATGGAATTTATTGGCTTCTGAATAAGGAAAATATGGGTAAAAAGAATTCTAAGATAATTTGACATGAGGTATGTGCTAAATAGAGCGATGAGGTTTGGAAATGAAAAGCAAAGAATAATTGTTTTGTCTGCAGCTATCAAGAAAGCTTTCTGGAAAAGGAAGAATTTGAGCTAAGCTTTGAAGAAGGAGGAAATTATATACAGATGGAGAAAGATATTCTAAACTCTGGGAATGAAAAGGCTGAACATATAAGACAGTGTATGGTAGGTTTTAGTTTTAAGAATTTTCTGTGTGGTTGGGTGTGAAGGGCTACTGCAAGGAAATTGGAGGAGACATCTGGAAAGTTAGCTTCATGCTGGATCTTGTAGAAACTTAAATTATGATAAGGACTCTGGACTTTGTTATTTAGTGGAGTTACTGTCAGGTTTTGAGCAGCGGCTGTATGTGATACTGGCCTAATCATTTTCTCTCACCTTTATACTCACTAATAGGAGTCATATATAGGTAGGTGACTTGGGATATTGGAGAGGATGGATGGGAGCAAGGGAGAGAAGAGACAGGAAACCCAGCACGAAATCTGCTCCCTTAAGTGAAGTGAGAGGATGAGAGTCTCTATCCAAGCAGAGGTGGTGGGAAGATAAAAGCTGTGACTGCACTGGGTAAAGAATCTCTACAGCCTACAGCCTGACTTAGCAGATGCCACAATTAAGGATACAAAACATTTTCCATTATAGTCCTCACTTTTGACTACTCACACGTAACTTATCATGGTCCCAATTTCTGAAAGGTAATCTCAGATCCAAGGCAGTTTTTGGAAATATTTTGGGAAAAATTCCATTTGCATCATGTCAAAAAGAATCAAAACTGCATTTCCATCGGGAGAAAAAAAAAAAGAAAGAAGGGGAAAATATTATTTTAGTTTAAATATCCAACATCTGAAAGTCTTCTTTTAATACATCACACTCACACTGCCTTAAGCTGGGTACAAAATAAGAAGTAAGATTTGGTGGATTTCATTCCAACCAATAGTTTAAAATAAACAGCAATTTAATCTTGGATTTTGTTGTTGTTTGTTTTAAGACCACTGAAAACTGAACTTGAACAAGTTTCTTAAATGACCATTTGGTATTAATAGGACTCTTTCCTTCCCAGAGGAGCTTGGAACTCTCCAGGCTTGGGTCCAGGGTCCCAGATGAGGAATACCCTCCTTTAAGTTAGAACTGCCACATGTTTTAAATCCAGAAGGTAACTTGGTTAGATGGATAAGAGAGATGTGTTAGAAAAGACCCTCCATCTTGGAAGAATGATTAAAGATCATCAGCTTCAATCTTTTCATTCTAGGGATGACGAAACTCAGTTCAAAAAATTAGACAACTTGCCCAAAGTTCAATATTAATTTATTGCAGAACCAGAGCTAGAGTGTGGGGTTTCTTTATTTCCAGATTGTATCACTCTTATGTTTAAAGTTATTCATCACTCCACACCCTCCCTGAAGCTTCTCAGAGCCCAAAGCAGTAGGATGTTGGGAGAAGCACTTTCCACACCCAGTGACTACCAGTTGGCAGGATGCTGGGAGTAGAAGATGTGGATCCTTGAGATCATATGAAAAGTGCTGAGACTCCTCTAAATATACACAGCCTATAAAGTTCCTCTCACGAAGTTCCCCTTCCTCCACTCTCATATCCCCTCCCACAAGCTACTTCTCTATGACTTCTTTTGACTTCTAATTGACGTTAATGTTCATTTCCATTTTAACTTGATTTCACCTTCTTCTTCCTAATCTTTCTTCCCCTACTTTCATGCCCAAATCCCACCAGACCAAACCAATGTCCAAATTCTTCCAATTCGAGAGTAACTGCTTGCTTGGAAATCTCTAGAGCTTTTCCCAAACTAATGGGATGCTAAGGTTGTAAGCATTGGGGAAGTTTACAGGCATCAACTTTTTGAATAGTTTGGAGACTGGCTTCCTAGATGATAGATGTAAAAACAAGAACATAATGAATAGGTTTACATGAATCATTTCTTATAGCTGCATCATGAATTCCCCTGCCACAAATTGTTAAGTACAGAAGGGCCTTAGAGAATACAAATGAAAAAATATAATATCATGCTTACTCCTTCTTGTTGCGGTGGCAAAATAATATATCTATCAAAGATGGACGAAAACTAACTACGTTCCTGTGAGTGGACAAGACAAGGAAATTCATTACCACAGTTTTGGTTGTCTATGTTCCTAAATACAATAACTGAATGGTGAATAAGCAAAGAAACAATGGGATGGTACGTCTCAGGAATATGAAGCACCACAACATGCCAAGTTCTGCGAGGTATTTTCACATGCCATATCTCATTTAATATTCACCCCAAATCTTAGTAGTAGGTTCTTAATTATTGCCCTTCACTTTTACAATTATTAGGAAAAAAATCAGGGAAGGGAAGAATTGTTCCTAAGCTGGTGAATGTCAAAGAGGAGATTCAACACTCAGTTTATTTTATTGAAAATTCCATGTTCTCTCTACTAAACTCTGATGCCTCCTAGATCAATTCTTTAAGTACAAACTGTAATCGTTATTGAGCACTTATTACAGTATAGGCACTAGACTAGAACATGCTTTGAATGTTCAGTTCGTTTCACCTTCAAAACCACCCCCATGAGGTAAGTACTATTATTTTTCTCATTTTACAGATGAGGAATCCAAGGCACAGGGTAGTTAAATAATGTGCCCCAATAACACAGCTATTACATGACAGCCACACCATGATTTAAAACCAGCTACTCTGGCTCCAGAGTACAAAATCTTCACCATCAGGCCATAACACCTCACTTAATTTTCTTCTGTTTTGCTCTTTTCCATTCCTTTATCTTCCATTTGTTCTTTTGCATTTCATTTTTCTCCCCACCCCTTTAACCTTCCTGCTTTCCTTCCACCTCTCTTACTATTTTTCTTCAAACAGTCACTGAATACCTACAATGTGCAAGGGGATCATACATAAGATGAGTGACCTGAGGTTAAGAAACACAGAGGGAGAGACACATAAACATATCATTTTAATGAGTGTCATAAATATGAATGCAGAAATCTATACCCAGAGATACATTATACACATGCACAGTTGGAGCTACCATCTGATTTCCTGCTCTTTTGTCCTCCCACACGAAGCCATAGTTTACTCCTAGAAGAGCAGAAAGAGCTATTCTGTTACAATGCTAAGTCAGATCATGCCACTTCCTCTCTTCCAGATTGTCCAAAGCCTTCAGATACCACTTAGAGGAGAAGCCAAACTCTTCAGTAGCTGCAAAGTCTTGCAAGATCTGTTCCTCGTGACTACATCCACTGTATCTCTTGCTGCTTCAGCCACACTGGTCACCTTGATATTCCTTGTACATGTGAAGCCTGCTTTGACCTTAGGGTCTTTGCCCTTGCTATCCCCTGGAATGCCCTTCTCCCAAATACATCTGCATGGTTTATTCCCTTCCTTCCTTTTAGGCCTTTGCTCAAATGTCAACTTCTCAGTGAGGACCTTTCATCAGAAAGGTCCTCACTGAGAAGGTCCTATTTGAATCTAAATTCTACCCTATCCTAGTACTATCCTAGTACTCTATTACACTTTCCTGCTTTACTGTCTTATAGAGCACTTACTACCATATAATTTATTATTTATTTTGTATCTTGTCAACATCCACCCTGCTTCATTCCCCATAGAGTATAAATAATTATATTTTATATATATTCTATATAAAATCCCTAAATAACAAAGGGATTTTAATCTGTTTTGTATATTTATACATCCCTAGCACCTAGAATAATGTTTGCCATATGGGTGCTCACTAAATTATTTATCAAATTCATGAAAAAAATATTTAATAGGAGAAGAGAGGAAGCAGAAATAGGAAATTCTTCACAGAGATGGAGACATTTGAATTGATTGTTGAATGATGAGTAGGAAATATGTTGGCTAGATAAGGGTGAGGAGGAAGCACTTATATAAAGACATGGAAATAATAAATAACATGGTTGACTTAGGAGACTGTGAGTAGTTTAGCATAACTGGATATGGGTATGGAGTGGTAGGAACAGAAGTGAGAGAGAGAGAAAGAACAGATGATGAAAAGCCTCCTACATGATGGACAGGAACACCATTGTTGTGTGATGGGGCATTGTCAGTGAGTTGTAATCATGGGAATGATACGATATGATTTTTACATGTCACAAGGTAGAGCCTATGCTTTTTCTAAATATAGTTTTTTAAAATATTATAGTAAATGAAGAAATAATAACATAGCTTAGGAATAAAGAAAACAACATATATTTTAGCACTCACAATGTGAACTAGGGAAAGGACAGTGAAATCAAGTGAAAGGAGTGGATTTGATCACCACTGAAAAGAAAGAACATTCATGAAATCATGACCAATCAGCAAGGAGACTGTGTAAAGAGGAGCCAGGGGTAATGCCCAGAGTTTAGGCTTGATAACCTGATGGACCTAGAGAGGAGGAGGAAGAGGGTCAAAGATAAGCATAATTAGCTCGGAGTGAGGCATGTTAAGATGGAAGTTCTTGTGGTATATTTAGGATAAGAAGGGGTGAGTACAGTTTTCTGATTAATCAGGAATGAACTGAGACCCACTACAAATAAGGCAGCTCCATTAATTCACCTTCCACTGGGTGGGAATTGCCTAAGTCCATTTTGGAAGACTTTCAGTTTTACTGTATCTAGATAACTTACAAGAGAATCACCTGTGGTGCTTGCTAAAAATGCACATTCAGTAGGTCTGGGTTTGAACTGGCATTTTTTACAAGCACTTTTAGGTGATTCTGATGCCGGTGGTCCATGAGCCATACTTAGGGAAATGTTATTTAGACAAAACTGAAATCACTAATAATGGCTCAAGTCTGACCAATTGCAGGGCAATGTGTAACTCTTCCTCATCAATCGGTATCCTGCTGTCTTTCAAACCTTTCTGTCCATTTCTAATACTACCTCCTCATGTTTAATTAGCATCCGTTGAGCATACTTTGCAGTAATTGTCACATTTAATTCTCACAGCCATGAGAGGTAGATATCATTTGCTACATATTGAAGATAAAGGAACTGAGCTCAGAGACTTTCAATAACATGCCTGAGATCCTTGAATTAATCAATAATAACAGAGAATCAAACTTCCATCATCAGATTCTAAGGCTTGCACCCTTTCCACTGTGGCACAGCACCTCTTGCATAAAGCCTTTACAGGTGAGTCACTTCCCTTTTTAAAAACTTTAAGTGCCACAGTGTTCAGCACTATTTAACATGAAGTATACTGTGGTGCATTATTAGCTAACTGGTTTCTACATATTAGAATTATACCCTTAACTCTACAGTCTACAGCCACAGGCTATCCTTTAGTTTTCTGTCCACCCCAAACGGCCTGGCACTCATAACAGTATTTAGTAGGAGCTCAACCAACACTGTACTCAATTCCCCTGAGGGGCCGGCTGCTCCAAGGAGATGGCAGATGTGGACTTCCTGTGTGCTCTTGGGTGATTCACTGTCTTAAAATCCTCCTCTTTAACATGAGGAAACTCATACATTTTTTGGCACTTGAGTCACAGGAATTTTGGGAAGAGTAATGATATGTGATGGCCAATCTGCAGTGTATCAGGGTAATTAGATTAATTTGTAAGTACAATACTAACCAAGGAAGGAGAGTGTTCTTTAAAAAAAAAAAAAAAAAAAAGGAAGAAAAGAAAAAGAAAAAAAAAAGATTTCTAAAGTCTCTCTGCCAGAAAATTAATAGGTACTTCCCATTCCCAGAAAATCCATTTACTTCCCCCAGGATCAGGCTGGGTATAGTGTGCTGGAATCTTTTCATGAGCAAACCTAGGTCTGGTACAGAGACAAAGGGTCAAGCTGCGGGGTGGTCATAGAAAACAAATGCTAGGATCTTGCAGGCCCAGAGGCTGGCATCTCACTCCTTGTCATTCAGCCCAAGGCAGAATCAAAAACCACCTGTACCATGAGAGATGCATTCAGTGTCACTATTGACACAACCACAACCTACCACAAAGCTTCCACCCTGGCTCACTGGGGGCTTGCTCCTGAGAAGGTAACAGGAATAAGGACAAAATTATTTTTGAATCAGGACCAAAGAGAATGATTAGATGATCTCATTAAAAATGTTCAAGAGATGAGAGACGTACAATTTTGCTTTACGTATAAGGAAACAAGACCTAAGGAAGCCTTTCCACCTCCAATCAATCTGGAAATCATCCCTCCAAAATCATAAAAAATTTTTTTTTTTAAAACAGCTAGGCAAAATATAGAGGTGGCAGTCCTATTATACTTAGAGGAAAATGGCAAGTTTTAGGCTCATGTAAATGGGAAGAGAAGCCATCCAAGACAGTAATTACTTTATATCACTAACCCCATCAAGAGGGCACCACCCTCATGACATCATTTTAACCTAACTACCATCAAAAAGCCCTACTTGCTAAAGGCATCACATCGGAGGTTAAGGCTTCAACATATAAATGGAGGGGTGGTGGGTACAAATATTCAGCCCATAACAAAAACTGAGTTTATGGGGGCCATTTTGTTTAAAACTGGAAGGTCAGCAACATTTGAGGTGCAGAAAGAAATAGTTATCTGCAATAGATAGTATATAGATTTATGGAAGAAAATAGCTACCTTGGACCTATGAGCAGTGAAAAAGAATGATATAGGAAATTCCATACACCAGTGACATGACAAAGCAAAGAGTGTTCGCTTAGCTGCAACTGGCTGAAGGTTCTTATTAATGCATTTCAAAGCAGAGCCCCATTGTATATTACTTATAGGTTGTTAGATATGATTATACTTTACTAAAATGCTTTTTGTTGTCATTCCGTGGTGTGGGTTGGTCCTCCTCCATCATTTCACATTTTTATCATTACCATTGCAAAATCATGAGTCTATAAGCATTCCAGGCATTAACATTATTGCATACTGGAACCAACTGAGCCCTGTCTGAAAATTTTAAGTGACATTCTGGTGTGTTGAATGGACAAACCAGATACACAATATCCCAAACAACCCATGACTTTGGCCAAGCTTATTTCAACTGAAACATCCAACATCCAACACATTAAACTCATATTCAAAGTAAATCCTTTCAAGATGAACAGAATACTAATTCAAAAGGAATTCAAGATGCTGTGAAGATTTAGGAATTCAAGACAATGGGAAATACTAAAAGCAAAATAGGATCTATTGGCTTGGCCAAAAAGTTCGTTCGGGTTTTTCCATACCATCTTTTTTTTTTTAAACATCTTTATTATCTTATATATCCAACATGATGGTTTAAAAGACAAACCTTAGAGAGAACAGATTTTGGATAAGAATGCAAATAAAATGAAATTACAGAAAAGTGCGTCCTCCATTAGAAGGTGGCCCAGGAGGCTTGTCCTCTTCTAGGCTTACTGCCTATAATTTAAGAATAATTAACATGTAAATTTCAATAATTATTATGGGAATGTACGAGTGTGGGTCTCTATGTGTGCTGTTTGTGTGCGTGTACCTGTATGTGCATGAATGTTCTTTGCAGTAAAGAAGAAAACACAAAGAAAAGTGACCAGAAAGGAAAAAAAATTGAGAGGTAGAAAATTTTTAACATTTAACAAATCTTCAAATAGGTAAATGATATATAGTCATCATATCTCTTCATTTTGCACATTTGATGACAAAATCAGTATTATTTGGTCCTAAACAAGATACGATCATACTTTATCAGTCTGTCATAGAAGACTATTAACATAGATATATAGCAGGGTGAAAAAAATTTTTCCATCTGGCACCAACATGTCTCTTAGGAAGGCTACAGTCTTGGTTTAAAACAAACAAACAAACAAAACTCTCAGATAAATATTTGGGGAAGGAAGCTAAAAATCTTAGGGCATGGCTTGCTAAAAGATAAAGGATCAAAGCATATACTTAAACTGCTTTTAAGAATAAACAAACAGAGCAGAAATTTCAGGGACAAGAGAAATGGTCAAATGTCTGCAATCAAGTTGGAAGAAAAGGTCTTTAATAAAGGCCATTATTAAAATTAATTAATAAATTTTATTGCTTTAGTACAGTTTTAGATTTAGAGAATCATTGAGCAGATAGTAATAGAGTTCCATATATTCACCCCTCACCTCTCCATGGTTTCTCTTATTATCAATATCTTACATTAGAATAATGCCTAACATTTGTAATATTTATCATTAATGAACAAATAGTGGCACATTATTATTAACTATAGTCCATAGTTTGCATTAAGGTTCACTTTTTGTGTTAAACATTTTTTGGACTTTGACAAAAGCATAATGATGCACATCCATCATTACAGTTCCATACAGAAAAAAGTTTCACTGCTCCCAAATCCCCTGTGCTTCACCTATTCATCCCTTTATTCCTACACTTTCTCCCACCCCTCCCAACTTTTTACAAGTGGATATGGTGTCTTACTCATCTTGGTACATCTAGTACACCTAGCACTGTACCTGATTTATAGTTGCCACTCATATGTCCTTAAAATGAATCCAACTCAATCAAACAAATGCAGGCTTAAGGCAGGTCTTGAACAGTGACAGGAAATAACACGAGAGAATTTGAACACCAAAGGGAACAGAAATTGCTCCAGGTCAGGTCCTCTGGAAAGCAGATGCCGAAACAATGTAAAAGTGCAGTAGATTTATTGGGAGGCAATGCCTATAAACGATTGGGGAGGAGAAGCAGAAGTAGGCAGGAATGTGTTTAAATCACAAAGCAGGTTCATTACCTGTGAGAACAGAGAGAGTAGGAAAGAAGACTAGATAGGAAGAGCCTCAGACTGAAGTGCAGCTCTGGGATCTCAGTTAGACCAACATGGAGCTCCAGAGCAAATAATCCATCAAAGGATTTCCACATTGCACAGAAATGACCAGGCCCTTTACCTTCAGCATGCTTATGCATTGGTTAGCGCTGCTTAGAGAGAGTGTGTCTTTGGCTCCAAAGCTGCAATGGATCCTGAAGGCAATGCAACAAGAGGCTGTCAACTGACTATCCTCCATTTGACAGGTTCTCTCTCGAAAAGAGATCTGAGAGTCACCTCACCATGACTGCCGCAGACACTTAGGACAAGAGAGAAGAGCTAGGCAGCTTCGACTTTATCCAAAGGCAATTCTTCATGTTGTGGTTTCATTAAGCTGTTGAAAATACCCTGGATTTCAAAAATTTCAGAATAATACATTCTGAAAGTTGCATATATAAAAATATGCTCCTTAGCTAATTATGAATGTATCTATTGTTTTGAATTATGACTTCCAACCTCATTAAAATACAATATTAAGAGCTACTTGCCTGCCACTCAATTGCCAGGCAGTTTTCCCACCCACACTGCCTGAAATCTACCCATTTATCTATTCCTTCATTAATTTTTATGCGTGGGAACTTCTCTTGGGTGTTCACTTTCTAAAACTGGAGATGCATAAATTTACTTGAAGATTTTCAAAGTTGAATATTTATGAAAATATGTCAATGCAAAACATGTATTATTAGCAGGATTTAAACTAGAAACAATGATTCCATTTCTATTGAATAGGTAAAGTCTCTTAAAGTTCCTAAACAAGGAAAAAAAAAATCACGTAGTTTTTCCAAGGAAAGCAAGTGGAGAGTGCATGCAATCTATGAAACTATATTTCGTCTCTTTTAGTACTTCTTACATTTCTGTCTTTCTACCAGCTTTTTAAATACTAGATATGCCTCAAGGCACATACCTAACTTAAAGCATTTTCTTACAAATGTTTCAATGGCTGTCATGGAAACTGCTGAGAACAATTCATTGCAAAGATCTGGCATTAATGATCATATTTGAGGTCCCTTGACCTGGAACCTCATGAAGGTATCCTCCAGTCGAGCTACCATCTTTTATAAAAATCCTTTGAATAGGATCATTTGGTTGAAACAGTTATATAACACAAGACTCTAGCTCATTATACAAACTCAACAAATGATTAAATTAGTCTAAGCTCATTTATATTAACTGATCTCAAAACACATATTTAAAAGTAACTTTCTAGAGATAGGTTCAAGATGGCAGAACAGAAGGACGTGCTCTCACTCCCTCTTGCGAGAACATCAAAATCACAACTAACTACTGACCAATCATCGACAGGAAGACATTAGAACTCACCAAAAAAGACACCCCACATCCAAAGACAAAGGAGAAGCCACAATGAGATGGTAGGAGGGGCGCAATCACAATAAAATCAAATCCCATAACCACTGGGTGGGTGACTCACAAACTGGAGAACACTTATACCACAGAAATCCACCCACTGGAGTGAAGTTTCTAAGCCCCATGTCAGGCTTCCCAAGTTGGGGGTTTGGCAACGGGAGGAGGAATTCTTAGAGAATCAGACTTTTAAGGCTTTAATTGCAGGACTTCGACAGGACTGGGGGAAACAGAGATTCCACTCTTGGAGGGCACACACAAAGTAGTGTGCACATCAGGACCCAGGGGAAGGAGCAGTGGCCCCATAGAAGACTGAACCAGACCTAACTGCTAGTGTTGGAGGGTCTCCTGCAGAGGTGGGGGGTGGCTGTGTTGCACCATGAGGACAAGGACACTGGCAGCAGAAGTTCTGGGAAGTACCACTTGGTGTGAGTCCTACCACAGTCCACCATTAGCCCCACCAAAGAGCTCGGGAAGGCTCCAGTGTTGGGTTGACTCAGGCCAAACAACCAACAGGGAGGGAACCCAGGCCCACCCATCAGCAGACAAGCAGATTAAAGTTTTACTGAGCTCTGCCCACCAGAGCAACAGCCAGCTCTACCCACCACCAGTCCCTCCCATCAGGAAACTTGCACAAGCCTCTTAGACAGCCTCACCCCCCAGAGGGCAGACAGCAGAAGCAAGAAGAACTACAGCCCTGCAGCCTGTGGAACAAAAAACACATTTACAGAAAGATAGACAAGATGAAAAGGCAGAGGGCTAGATGAAAAGACAGAGGATTATGTACCAGATGAAGAAACAAGGTAAAACCCCAGAAAAACAACTAAATGAAGTGGAGATAGGCAACCTTCCAGAAAAAGAATTCAGAATGATAGTGAAGATAATCCAGGACCTTGGAAAAAGAATGGAGGCAAATATGGAGAAGACGCAAGAAATGTTTAACAAAGATCTAGAAGAACTAAAGAACAAACAAAAAGAGATGAACAATACAATAACTGAACTGAAAAATACACCAGAAGGAATCAATAGCAGAATAACTGAGGCAGAAGAACGGCTAAGTGACCTGGAAGACAGAATGATGGAATTCACTGCTACCCAAGGAGAAACACGCCGAGACACATCATAATCAAATTGGCAAAAATTAAAGACAAAGAAAAATTATTAAAAGCAGCAAGGGAAAAACAACAAATAATATACAAGGGA
>NC_041217.1:66466335-66468163 GCF_002837175.3 Physeter macrocephalus
AGAGAAAGGACCTGAGAAAATATTTGAAGAGATTATAGTCAAAAAATTCCCTAACATGGGAAAGGAAATAGCCACCCAAGTCCAGGAAGCACAGAGAGTCCCATACAGGAAAACCCAAGGAGAAACACGCCGAGACACATCATAATCAAATTGGCAAAAATTAAAGACAAAGAAAAATTATTAAAAGCAGCAAGGGAAAAACAACAAATAATATACAAGGGAATTCTCATAAGGTTAACAGCTGATTTGTCATCAGAAACTCTACAAGCCAAAAGGGAGTGGCATGATATACTTAAAGTGCTGAAAGGGAAGAATCTACAACCAAGATTACTCTACCCGGTAAGGATCTCATTCAGATTCGATGGAGAAATCAAAAGTTTTACAGACAAGCAAAAGCTAGGAGAATTCAGCACCACCAAACCAGCTCTACAAGAAATGCTAAAGGAACTTCTCTAAGTGGGAAACACAAGAGAACAAAAGGACCTACAAAACCAAACCCAAAACAATTAAGAAAATGGTAATAGGAACATACATATCGATATTTACCTTAAATGTGAATGGATTAAATGCTCCAACCAAAAGACACAGGCTTGCTGAATGGATAAAAAAACAAGACCCATATATATGCTGTCTACTAGAGACTCATTTCAGACCAAGGGACACATACAGACTGAAAGTGAGGGCATGGAAAAAGATATTCCTTGCACACAACCTATGGGATGCAGCAAAAGCAGTTCTAAGAAGGAAGTTTACAGCTATACAAGCCTACCTCAGGAAACAAGAAAAATCTCAAATAAACAATCTAAAAAGATATTCCTTGCAAATGGAAATCAAAAGAAAGCTGGAGTAGCTATACTCGTATCAGATAAAAGAGACTTTAAAATAAAGAATGTTACAAGAGAAAAGGAAGGACACTATATAATGATCAAGGGATCAATCCAAGAAGAAGATATAACAATTACAAATATATATGCACCGAACATAGGTGCACCTCAACACATAAGGTAACTGCTAACAACTCTAAAAGAGGAAATCGACAGTAACACAATAATAGTGGGGGAATTTAGCACCTCACTTACACCAATGGACAGATCATCCAAACAGAAAATTAATAAGGAAACACAAGCTTTAAATGATACAATAGACCAAATAGATTTAATTGATATTTATAGGACATTCTATCCAAAAACAGCAGATTACACTTTCTTCTCAAGTGCGAACAGAACATTCTCCAGGATAGATCACATCTTGGGTCATAAATCAAGCCTCAGTAAATTTAGGAAAATTGAAATCATATCAAGCATTCTTTTCTGACCACAACGCTAGGAGATTAGAAGTCAATTACCGGGAAAAAAAAGAAAAAAACACAAATACATGGAGGCCAAAAAATACGTTACTAAATAACCAAGAGATCACTGAAGAAATCAAAAAGGAAATCAGAAAATACCTAGAGACAAATGACAATGAAAACATGATGATCCACAACCTATGGGATGCAGCAAAAGCAGTTCTAAGAAGGAAGTTTACAGCTATACAAGCCTACCTCAGGAAACAAGAAAAATCTCAAATAAACAATCTAATCTTACACCTAAAGGAACTAAAGAAAGAAGAACAAACAAAACCCAAGTTAGCAGAAGGAGAGAATTCATAAAGATCAGAGCAGAAATAAATGAAATTGAAACAAAGAAAACAATAGAAAAAATAAATCAAACTAAAAGCTGGTTCTTTGGGAAGATAAAAAAATTGATAAACCATTAGCCAGACTCATCAAGAAAAAAAGGGAGAAGACTCAAATCAATAGAATTAGAAATGAAAAAGGAGACATAAC
>NC_041217.1:66468797-66469325 GCF_002837175.3 Physeter macrocephalus
GAGGCCACCATCACCCTGATACCAAAACCAGACAAAGATACTACAAAAAAAGAATATTACGGACCAATATCTCTGATGAATAGAGATGCAAAAATCCTCAACAAAATACTAGCAAACAGAATCCAACACCACATTAAAAGGATCATACACCATGATCATGTGGGATTTATCCCAGGGATGAAAGGATTATTCAATATATGCAAATCAATCAATGTGATATACCATATTAACAAATTGAAGAAGAAAAACCATATGATCATCTCAATAGATGCAGAAAAAGCTTTTGACAAAATTCAACACCCATTTATGATAAAAACTCTCCAGAAAGTGGGCATAGAAGGAACCTACCTCTACGTAATAAAGGCCGTATACAACAAACCCACAGCAAACATCATTCTCAATGATGAAACACTGAGCGCATTTCCTCTAAGATCAGGAACAAGACAAGGATATCCACTCTCACCACTATTATTCAACATAGCTTTGGAAGTTTTAGCCACAGCAATCAGAGAAGAAAAAGAAATAAAA
>NC_041217.1:66469585-66469870 GCF_002837175.3 Physeter macrocephalus
ATCCGTATCAAGTTACCAATGGCATTTTTTACAGAACTAGAACAAAAATCTTAAAATTTGTATGGAAACACAAAAGACCCCTAACAGCGAAAGCAGTCTTGAGAGAAAAAAAACGGAGCTGGAGGAATCAGACTCCCTGACTTCAGACTATACTACAAAGCTACAGTAATCAAGACAATATGGTACTGGCACAAAAACAGAAACATAGATCAATGGAACAGGATAGAAAGCCCAGAGATAAACCCACGCACCTATGGTCAACTAATCTATGACAAAGGAGGCAAG
>NC_041217.1:66470689-66475612 GCF_002837175.3 Physeter macrocephalus
AAATTGATACAGCCACTATGAAGAACAGTATGGAGGTTCCTTAAAATCTAAAAATAGAATTACCATATGATCCAGCAATCCCAGTACTGGGCATATACCCAGAGAAAACCATAATTCAAAAAGACACATGCACCCCAATGTTCACCGCAGCACTGTTTACATAGCCAAGGTCATGGAAGCAACCTAAATGCCCATGACAGATGAATGTATAAAGAAGATTTGGTACATATATACAATGGAATATTACTCATCCATTAAAAAGGAATGAAATTGGGTCATTTGTAGAGACGTGGATGGATCTAGAGACTGTCATACAGAGTGAAGTAAGTCAGAAAGAAAAAAACAAATATCATATATTAACGCATATATGTGGAACCTAGAAAAATGGTACAGATGAACCGGTTTGCTGGGCAGAAATTGAGATGCAGATGTAGAGAACAAACGTATGGACACCAAAGGGGGAAAGCCATGGGGGGGTGGGCGTGGTGGTGGAATGAATTAGGAGATTGGGATTGACATGTATACACTAATATGTATAAAATAGATAACTAATAAGAACCTGTTGTATAAAAAAATAAATAAAAATAAAAAATATAAAAAAATTTTTTTAAGTAACTTTCTAGAATGAGTTTCACGAAGTAATGAGAAAAATAAGCTTGAGGTTTTATTCAAGCTGGTAGTGTGTTAGTACCTACTTTGTTTGTTTAATACTTATAAATAAAAGTATCCTTGATTAAAATGAAACATATCCCTCAAGTAATTATTAGTAATTACATGAAAGTTGTGTTTACTGATACCCCCAAACTTGATTCTCTTTTAATGTTTTCCCTCTCAGTAAATGGAATACCATCTCCATTCAGGAATACCAAGTTCTATTAATTTTATCTATAACATATATAACTATACTCTCGGGCTTCCCTGGTGGTGCAGTGGTTGAGAGTCCGCCTGCCGATGCAGGGGACACGGGTTCGTGCCCCGGTCCGGGAAGATCCCACATGCCGCGGAGCGGCTGGGCCCGTGAGCCATGGCCGCTGGGCCTGTGCATCCGGAGCCTGTGCGTCTGGAGCCTGCGCTCCGCAACGGGAGAGGCCACAACAGTGAGAGGCCTGCATACCGAAAAACAAAAAACAAAACAAAAAAAAAACAAACAAAAAAAAACTATACTCTCTTTTTCACTACCACAGCTCAGTCTAAAAAAATATTATCTCTTTCCTGGACTGTTGCAATAATTTCTTAAATAATCTCATGCTCTCTTGCTATATAATTTCCAGATAACAGCCAGAGTGAAAAAATTTTAATGCAAATTTATCATCTCACTAATGTTCTTCAAACGCTTCTACGGCTTCTGTTTACAGTTAGAATAATCTGAAATCTTACTCTGATACAATGCCCTGTGTTGTCTCCAGCATCCTTTCCCACCTTTCCAGGTAATCACTAGTCTCTTGACTTGCACCCCCATTTTTTTTCTCCTCAAGCCTTTGCCCACCCTATGTTTGCTGCTTGAAATTTCTTTCTCTCTTTCTTTTCTGTAATGACTGCTATATATCTTTTAGGTCTCAAGGTAAGTATTGCTTCTTCAAAAAGAAATTCTTCCCTAGCAAGGAAGATTGCATTATTGGCCTTAGTTATTCTTCCCTCTCTGCATCCATGCTCTTCCTGTATCCTCACTGTGGCAGAGAGCATTCCCCTGCCTTTGACTTTAGACTTGGCTATATGACTTGTGTAATAGTGACCGTGCTTCAGCTGTGAGCCTAGGTCTTAAGAGGGCTCAGTGGGTATATCGGTCAGGGTTCTCTGGAGAAACAGGACTATTAGAGAGAGAGAGAAATTTTAAGAAACTGGCCTATGTGATTGTGGGGTCTGTCAAGTCCAAAATCTGCAGGCTGGAAACTCAGGTAAGATATGGCGCTACAGTCTTAGCCCAAAATCCATAAGCCAGGCCAGTAGTCTGGAAATTCAGGCAGGATTTCTAAACTAGTCTTGAAGCAGAACTTCTCCAGAAAACTGCAATTTTTGCTCATAAAGTCTTCAGCTGATGGTTGAGGTCCACTCATGTTATAAAGATTTTTTTTTATTAGTAGACTTTATTTTTTAGAGTTGTTTAAAAGATAGACTTTATTTTTTGAGTTATTTAGATTGACAGAAAAATTGAGCTGGTACTACAGGGTTCCTATATGCCCCTCAGGCCCTGGTTTTCCCTTTTATTAACTTCTTACATTAATATGTTACATTCTGGGGGAGTTTGGGATTAGCAGATGCAAACTATTATGTAGAATGGATAAACAAGGTCCTACAAGGATAAAAAACAAGGTTCCTGTAGAGCACAAGCAACTATATTCAAAGTCTTGGGATAAACCATAATGGAAAAGATTATGAAAAAGAATATATGTATGTGTATAACTGAATCACTCTGCTGTACAGCAGAAAATAACACACCATTGTAAATCAACTATACTTCAATAAAATAATTGTTTTAAATGTGTTAAATTTGTTCCAATTAACGAACTAGTTGAGGCATACATTAACTTAAACATGAGTTCTCATGTCTCCAACTCTAATCTCTTATCACATGAATCATTCTATCCTCCTCCCTTTGTTGTACCCTCCAACATCAACAGTGAGAAACACATCTCCCACCATCTGCTGTCTATAAGTGTTCACTTCCAGTATACGTGAACAGCAGTTATCAGAATTGTTAACCCATACCCCCATGGGAGACAACTTTATGAACTAAAGTGCTTATATGCAGTACTTTTTGCCTATAGTCTTACAAACTCTGTTTACTTCTAAAATTGCTTAGGTTAGACTTTTTACCCACCATCCTCACTGAGGTTTTTTCATGCATGTGTAACTCTTTACTGCATTCTTTACTAGAATCGCCTGACCTCCAGGTAATTTTTTTTTATTTTGCACACATAAAAGTTCATTCTTTGTGTTGTACACTTTTAAGGATTTTGACAAATGCATAATGTCATGTATTCAAAATTACAGTATTATACAGAATAGTTTCAGCACCCTAAAATCCCTTATACTTCAACTTATTCATTACACTCTGACTCCATCCTCCACTGAACCCCTGGCAAACATTGACCTTTTTATTATCTCTATAGTTTCTTTCTTCCAGAATATAATATAACTGAGATTATACAGTATATAGCCCATTCAGACTGGCTTTTTTCACTTAGCAATATGCATTTGAGTTTCCTCCATGTCTTTTTGTGGGTTGACAGCTCATTTCTTGCCACCAAATAACATTCCATTGTATGGGTGTACCACAGTTTGTTTATCCATTCACATATAAAGAACATACTGTACTTCCACTTTTTAAGTGATTATGAATAAAACTGCTATAAACATTTGTGTACAGGTTTTTGGGTAGACATAAGTTTTCAACTCAATTGGTAAGTATTTAGGAGCACAACTGTATGATAAGACTATGCTGAGCTCTGTGAGACACTGTCTTCCAAAGTAGCTGACCCATTCTGCATTCCTGTCAGTAGTGAGTGAGAGTTCCTGGTGTTCTGCATTCTTGTCTGTATTTAGTATCATCAGCTTTTTCAGATTTTAGCCATTTGAATAGGTGTGTAATAGTATCTCATTGTTGCTTAATTTGCAATTCTCTAATGAAAAATTATGTTGAACATCTTTTCATATGATTACTTGTTATCTGTATATCTTCTTAGGTGAGGTGTCTGTTCAGATCTTTTGCCCATTTTTAATAGGGTTGTTTGTTTTCTTATTGTTGAGTTTTAAGAGGCCATTATATATTTTGGATACAAGTCCTTTATCAGATATCTGTTTTGCAAATATTTTATCTCAATATATTGCTTGTTTTTTTCATTTTCTTAACAGTGTCTTTCACAAAGTGAAATATTTTAAGTCTGACTTAATTTTTTTTCTTTCATGGATCATGCTTTTGGTGTTCAATCTAAAATTTCATAACCAAGCCCAAGGTGACTTAGATTTTCTACTATGCTATCTTCTAAAAATTTTATAGTTTTGCATTTTATATTTTTGTGAATGGCATAAGGTTTGTGTAAATTTGTTTATTTGTTTTTACATGTAGATTTTCATTTGTTCCTACATCGTTTGTTAAAAAGATTATCCTTTCTCCACTGAATTACTTTTGCTCACTTACTGGAGATCAATCAACTATATCCATGTGGGTCTATATCTGGGCTCTCTACTCTGTTCCATTGGGCTTTGTGTCTATTCTTTTGCCAATAAGGAATTTGGGATTATTTTTAACTTTTAATTCCAGTATACTATACATTAAAAGTGAACAAATCATAAGTTCAGTGAATTTTCACTAAGTGAACATACCTGTGTAATCAGCTCCCAAATCAAGAAAGTGTGTATTACCAGGACCCCAGAAGCTCCTTTTGTTCCTCCTTCCAGTTATTGCACCTTCCCAGGAAAACTACTATTCTGACTTCCAATAGCATAGGTTAATTATGCCTGTTTCAAATTTTAAGTAGAATCATACAATATGTAGTTTTTTGTGCCTGGTGTCTTTCGCTCAGTATTATGTTTGCAGGAGTCATCCATATCCATGTATATCGTTTTAGTTCATTCTCATTGTTATTCAGTATTATGGCAATGGTATTTGATTAGTTTTCAGTTTTGACCTATTAAAATAATGCTGCTATGAACATTCCTGTACATGTCTTTTGGTAAACACATGTATGCATTTCTATTGAGTACATACCTAGGAATGGAATTGCTGATTCATAATGGATGCATATGTATAGCTTCAAAGGTCATGAAGAACCTAGGGGTAAGACGGGAATAAAGACACAGACCTACTAGAGAATGGATTTGAGGATATGGGGAGGGGGAAGGGTAAGCTGTGACAAAGTGAGAGAGTGGCACGGACATATATACACTACCAAACATAAAATAGATAGCTAGTGGGAAGCAGCC
>NC_041217.1:66475670-66490206 GCF_002837175.3 Physeter macrocephalus
ACAGCAGAAACTAACACACCATTGTAAAGCAATTATACTCCAATAAAGATGTTAAAAAAAAAAAGTGGCTGTACCAATTTACATTTGCCTCTTTAGTGTACATTTGGCAGTTGAGCATAGGGCTTCATAAAACCTTCTGAGACCTCTAATGTTCAGCCAAGTTTGAGAGCCACTGTTTTAAGAACTCCCCAGAAGCCTTAACTGATTGATCCAGATTCTCCATTCTATATTGTTTCTCAAGAAATTCCTGAAAATCTTCACATCAATTCTTGGCCTTTCCAATCCTGGTTACCACATAGCTACTCTTTGTCACTTGTCACACACACATACACACACACACACCACCACCACCACCACCAAGTAGTTATATATTTTTTAAAGCAGGACAACATCATGTATTTCCTGATTTTAACATCTCTAAGGATCTCCACCTCCATCTATATTTTATTACATCTACCCTGTTTCATGGGTTTCCCCTCAAATCTCTATAGATTTAGGTCCAGACACAGTGTAAATTTTCTAGTAAGTTCAAACAACCCCTCAGTCTGCCACCTAAAGTTGCCCTCAGCTGCCGTAGGGTTTGCCAGTTGGGACCCACTGGCCCTCATACAGATCCCGGTAGACAAGGATTTGCTTGTATTATATTTTAGAAGGGCACAGGTACAAGACTGGATAAACAATCATTGATTTTTTGAAAACAGCATAAGGCTGTGTTCTCCCTGTGGCTTAGCAACAAGACCATGCACACGTGAAAGGAGCATCACATGGAGACTGAATCCCGGAGCTTGGAGACACAGCTCACAGAAATGAGGAAGAAGGTCAGATGCTGCTCAGACTCCATATAATAAAATTTTGTTTTAATGGTTACATTTCTAGGAATCACGTCCTTGTTTTGCAACAGCTGGAGACCAATCTATTTCTCTGAAGTGCATTAGCAAGCAAAAAGGAGTATTCTTCCTATAGCAAGTGGAAAATGAAAATGATAGGCAGAAGCCCTCATACCTAAGCTTTCTTTCCCCTAAACTCTTTGAGGGGGAGAACAGATAGCTTTTACTACAGAGATAAATGGTATGTTGGAGCTGGAATGGGGTAGAGAGACTACATGGAATTTTGTAGAACCAAGTAGTACTGTTCTCGAGTCCAACCTATTGATATCAGTGCAAAAAAACATACAAAATGTATTTATATCCTCATAAGCAAACTGTAAGAGAGTAGTACAAATTCTTGCTCCCAGTTTAGGCCAAACCCATAGCTTTCAAGATTTACTTGAATATGACTCCATCTGCCCTTACCCTATTTATCCTTCCACCCGCTGTGTCATCCTGTCTCACTATTCACTTTCCCTAAACATGCTATAGATTTCATGACTTTGTGACTTTTTCATGCCATTCCCTTCCATTGGAATGCCTTCCTCCCTCTTCTCATGCTTCATTTGTATTTCCCCAATCTTTACTTTTAAAAACCAGCTCAAATGCCACCTCTTCCAGGAAGTCTTCCTTAAATTTCCTCAGTATTACAAGGCATGTATTTCTTTTTTCCCCAATAGTATTTCTTTACAGTTCTGTTTAGTACTTATTGTATTTGGCCTCACTTTATGTTTAGTACATTTATAAGTACCTTCATGTATTACATGGTAATCTTTTTAGGGGCAAGCTTCTGTCTTATTTATCAAAACTTTATATTCCTCATATCACCTGGACAATACCTTGGACATAGTAAGTGCTATACGAACTTGAATTATATTTTTCCAAGAAAAAAGAGAAGGATTTATGGAGGTTAATCGTCTCAGAGAATGCCTTACAAAAACAAAAACAAAACAGGAGAACACGAATCATCTATTGGAGTACGGGAATGGCTTCCTTTTATAGTTACTTTCATAACCACTTCCTGTAGCCGTGGGATTTCACCTATGCAATATTTTTTCTTTCCCGAGTTTCGACTCCATCTCTCACCAAGATCACCTAGTGCCTGGCAACTCCCGATTTCATGAGAAAAAGCTTTTCCCAAGGCTGAATATAAAGAGAGAAGAAAAGCTGGCATGGCTCGAGGAAGGGGTGATGGAGAGGAACTGAGATAATCCATCTTCCCCATCATCAGAGAACACAGAGGGGAGACTTGATCAAATGTGTTTTAATGGGATTTAGATTTTTTTTGTCTTGATTAATCCCTGGAGGAAATAGGTTTCCATTTCTGTAAAATAATGATTTTCTTTGCAGCACCTGCTGCCAACCAGCAATCCACACGTGCAAGGACTCTCACATGGAGAATGGCCCACATCTCCTTCACCAATTCCCCCCCCTCCACCCTCCACGTCCATGTGAAAGAAGAGGCACCCTAAGATTCCATGGCCTAAATCTGTGCTATTTTATTCCAAAGAAGGATTAGGGCAATAGCCAGAAATTTTCCACTGTATCTGGAT
Source organism: Physeter macrocephalus (assembly GCF_002837175.3). Lineage (NCBI taxonomy): Eukaryota > Metazoa > Chordata > Mammalia > Artiodactyla > Physeteridae > Physeter > Physeter macrocephalus. The sequence goes on from NC_041217.1 coordinate 66,478,090, forward strand.
AAGTATTAACGAGAGAGAATTACAGGAGTCTGAGTAATTGTTCAGTGGCTTATTTCCTTAAAGGTAGGTTTTATTGTCTGCTTCTCTTGCACCTGGGAGAGAACATTGCTCATGATAGGGGCTCTACAGAGTTTTGTTAAAAGTGTTGATTTATTTGTTTTTTGAACATTTATTTATCTGTTGATCTGCGGATTTATCTATTAAATACTCCCCATTTTTGTCCGTCTAAATTGCACCCATGGGCTTCCCTGGTGGCGCAGTGTTTGAGGGTCCGCCTGCCGGTGCAGGGGACGCGGGTTCGCGCCCCGGTCCGGGAAGATCCCACATGCCGCGGAGCGGCTGGGCCCGTGAGCCACGGCCGCTGAGCCTGCGTGTCCGGAGCCTGTGCTCCACGGCAGGAGAGGCCACAGCAGTGAGAGGCCCGCGTACCGCAAAATAAAAAAAAAAATATAAATTGCACCCATTATTCAAATTACTTTTTCTTCATGAAAGCCTCTTGCCTGATTCTTAAATCACTTAAGGAAGAATTCTATAACTTAGTCCTTAACTGAGCAAATAGAATGAGGTTTGAGGTTCTGTTTGATCTCTCCAATTGCCTCATTTATCTGCCTGTTGCATCCAAACCTTGAGGAAATGATTGATTTGGACCAGCAATTCTCAAACTTGACCACATATTGGAATCACCTGGAGAATGCCAACCCCTAGAGTTTCTGATTCAGCAAGTTTGGTGTGAGTTATGAAAATCTGCCTTTCTAAAAAGTTCCCAAAGGATGTTAATTCAGCTGGTCTAGAAACTATTCCTTGAAAACCACTGATTCAGAGGAACCTTGTTACAGCACTAAAGTGTGTCGGCTCAATTCTTCTTTCTAAATCTCTCTCTCTCTCTCCTTTCCTCTCTTTTTCTCTCTCCTGCTTATCAGACCCATAAGATCCTGGATATATATAAATCTTCCTACTAGAGCGTCACATTCCTCCCCATTCTGGTTACTGCCTACCTTTGCATTTCTGGGCAGATGGTCTCCTGCTACCCTATCCAATCCTACACCAAACCCTACCCTCTAGATATGCTGTGCTTTTTGTGGTTTCCTGAACATCTGCAGGGCTATTTCAACTTCTTTGCGCATGCTGTTTCCTCTAGCTGGAATGCTCTTTCCTGCCTGACAAGTTCTTTTTTAACCTTCAAAATTCAGCTCTTACTGCATCTTTCCTAATGTTTTTTTACTAACCAGCATCCCTGCCCCAGCACCTCCCTCAACCCTGTTGCTTCTGACCCTCTCCACGTTTACACACATGCAGTTGACTGATTTGCTTCTGGCTGCCACATGATAGTATCTACCTCCCTTTGCACTCAACACATTATTTTGTCATTTTTTAAAATGCCAGCTGCCTCCAACTGAGTATGAGCTTTGGTGGGGCTAGGGTGATGTCATAAATTTTGGGGGGGGAATAGCCAATAAGTATTAATATGAATGAACATCTGAGGTTTGATATGTGTTCCACTCTGCTCTCATGAAATAAGATGATGAGGGCCAAGGAGTCATGATGATTAATGGGCAAGAATCCTAGAAGGCATGGTTATGAAGATTAGGCAAAATGTTGACCAACTCCTTGAACACTCATGGTTGTAAAGGATATGGCTATAAAGTGTGAGACTGTGAGAACAGTTTAGAGAAAAGTATAATGCCTCGAAGAACACTGGAAAAAGCAAGGTGCTCCTTGTTCTGTGGAGCTCTGTGATGGCTCCTTAGTAAGCCAGAAGCCCCGTGAACTGTATTGGATTCTCTCCAGAAGTCACCTTTCTTGCTTCACTGACAAGCTTTCCATTGATGCAGTTTTCTTGAAGGGAGGCTTGGCAAGTGCTTAAAGAAGAGTGCCCTCACCTTGGCTCCAGAAATCCCACTGAGAGATGACACACAAAGAGAATAAAGATGGGCGGAGTACACAAACTTGCAATACTGGATTTGGGACAAGGGTTATTTGTCTCTTCAGAATTCCCCGGGTTCTTCAAATGCATATTTCATGATATTAAAAAGAAGAACATTTCCAGTCTTTGGAAAATGGAAACCTTCCAAGTCAGCAATTTTCCTTTTGGTGTGGAAAGTGCCAAAGAAATAACAACACTTACCAGAGGTCCAAGAATTTCCCCTCAGCTTAAGAGAACTTGTCAAAAAGGCAACGTAGTCTTTCTGTCTTTTCAGTAGAATCCTTGTTGAAAAACAGCACGCACATTGGAGTCATGTTTGGTTGCATGGCTCATGGCAAGACTGAAAAGGGGAGGATTTGGCTGGAATGAGGAGGATTTCTGTGGAGACTTCCACACCCAGTTTGTGGATCTATTCCTGCAATGAGTTTACTAGGACTGAAACACAGTTAAATTCCTAAGCCGCTGCACGCAGTGACCTTTTAATGCATACGCTTTAGTCTGAAGGAAAGATCTGCACAGGGAGAGCCTGAGAGCAGATTTTAGATGGAGCAGGGCAAAGGACAAGTGAATATAGCTTGGAGAGGAAGAAACACTATTTGGGGGAAAGCTCAACCAGAGATTGGGATTAACAGAGAGAAGTGCTGTAAGTGGTCCTAGGGATACAAAGGGCCCATGCTTTCTTCTAACATCCTCCAAATTCCTATTTTAAAACTGGCGATGATGACCACCCCCTTACCTTTTCGATTTCAGAAAATTTTTTCTTTACACAGGGAATTATCTTCTCCACTATTGCCACCATTTTTCTTCCTGGGACCCATTTTAACCATTAAGTTCTATAATTCATGATTCTTCAGGAGAAAAAAAGCAAAGGAGGAAGAAATATTAAGTATGGACCAATTCCTTTTGCTTAGTTGAATTTTGGTGGTGGTGGGAGTTTGTAGGGGATTGTAAGAGGTACATAGGATATTACAAGTGATAAGGGTTTTAGCTCTGTTCTAATCTTCCACCTTTACATTTTATAGATGGTTTCAGAAAAGTTTATGACTTATTCAAGGTTACTGAGTAAATAGTGGCTGCACTTAAACTAGTCAGGGAAAATCTTGGACTCAGTATTCTGTAAGATTTGCATTCGAACTTTAATTTGTATTGGCTTAGAGCATTCCACAGCAAGATGGCTTTAAGGAATGGGGTGAAGGGACCTACTCTGTCCCATTTGGGTAGTTGTTTCCAAAGCCAGACTTTGTATTCCCTTTGTCACACCCTGCTTCCTCCACTTCAGACGGGACAGCCCTGGTGATGCTAAAGGAAGATGTCATTACAAGTTCACCACTTACAGGGGGTGCTCTACTTTGGAAAAAGTCCCTTTAAAGCTCTCTTAGGTACCTGGTTGGTATTAGATCAGGAACACTGTTGCCCCTAAATTTCTCCCATGAAAGTAAAGGAAGTGATGTCCCCTCCCATCTTTGGGGTGTTGGGTTGAGGCTGTTTAAAGACCATATAGTTTCCAAGCAGCTTAGAATTCCTGCTCATTTCTCTCCCTTCCACCTTCTGAGCATCCCTGAAATCCAAGGTAGCTGTACAGGCTGCTATTCTGTCATGATGCACGTCTTCCCTACCTGATTCACCAAAGCCCAATGCCATGGTTGTGTCACCTGCCAAGTCCGCTACACCCTGCTCTTGCTTGCAAACAGCAACCTGGCTTTTCAGATAGCATAGCTCAGTGTGCTCACACACATACACACACATCTTTCCACAAGGCATGGCTCCTCCAACTTGCTTGACCCTCTTCTTCCAGGATCCCTTTAGGGGTTTGGGAATGATCATTGCAGTTGTCCAGAATGAATCAAAAAGATGGCTGTAATGGGGAGCTGTGGCTAGGGCAGAGGAGAGAGCTCTTTGGAGGATCCTGAACCCTCTGCTCAGCAGCCAGGTACAGCTCTGTTGTGCAGGAGTAGAAGAAGGAAGGTGGTTAAGACACTTCACCATCCTCTTCCTTCTTCACCCTCAGAAGTCATTGAAGTTCTCCCACACAGGAAACTTTTCCCAAACTAGGGCTCTAAAGTGGGCCCGTGATATATTTTTAAGATATATCAAAAATATCAAGGGTTAGCAGGTGCTTCATCTGCCATATCAGGAGACACCTCATTATCATTGAGGGGTGGTGCTGGTACTTGTGAGAATTCATCAGAGGAGAAGCTGGAGAATCCCTTCTCCACCCCACAGCTATTGAAAAGGTCTCCCTTCTTTGCCTGAGACAGACCATAAGCACCATGAACACTCCCAGGGCTGCCAGCTTATTTGCCTCTGGCTCACAGGATGACTGTGATTAAATTTCATTATAAGTTCAGTTTCCAGCTCTGGAAGTTTTGGGATTTAGGTAGACCATAAGCTTCAGCTCCATTAAAGGGTTTTGACTAATGTGCACTGGTACTGAATCACAGTAGGTTTTCACACATTCATAATTTCTCCTCTGAAGCAGCACATACTCACTGTTATCTCTGGATAAGAGGAGCAGGGAGAATGACAATGTAATTTAACTCCTTTCTTCTAAGAGATGGAAGCAATTTGTGACCTAGTCTTTTAAGTATCCTGAACTTCCTTGAGGCCAAAGAAAAGCACACAGTCTTGAAAGGCTGCCATAAGGATCAAACAAAGAAAGGAAATCTATCTCCACAGCCCCCAGACCACCACCCCCAGTACCTGTGAGCAGCACTCCAGGTAAGGGCCAGAGTTTCCTTCACTGTGCTAGACCTAGTGGTATACATAAAAATACAAAGAATTATGCATATAGGAGAGTTGACTGGATCCTTTTATTATACTGGCTTAGTTTGTTATAAAACAGGTCATTTTTGTTCTCAATATGCCCTGAGTTCCTTGTTAGTGAAGCTAAGCAAGACCTTACTGGGCTTTCCCAGGGACAGGGAAAGACCCCTGTGTCCCTCCCCTCTTTTTTATAGAAAAGCTTTAGTATCCTAGACTTTCCTCCAGTTCAAAAGGGCAAATTTAATCAGAGAAGTGAGAAAATGCGGAAACAAGGAAAGACAGTCAAACAAGACAAAATAATAATAGTTTAGCCATAAAACAAAGTCAAGGACCTTTAGTTCCTCCTCAAGGGCTATAGATACTATCCTGAGCCATATCCTTGAGTTGTTTGGCAAATATTAAAAGCCCTGTCAGGGAAAGAAGTTAACTGCATGATGACCACCAGCACATAGACCCCAGAATGGTTGGAATCAAAAGACTGATGGTGTTAACTCTTGAAATGTCACCCGGTTACCCCACCACCAATCAATGAGAAGAATGTCCATGAGCTGATCAGACACAACCCTCCCCCATTGTTGCCTTAAAAACACTTCCCTGAAAACCATAAAGGATTCTGGGTCTTTGGAGCATGAGCTGCCCATTCTCCTTGCTTGGCCCCATGTTGGGCACCTTGCAATAAAGACTGTACTTTCCTTCCCCACAACTGAATGTCAGCAGATTGGCTTTGCTGGGCATTGGGGAAGTGGACCTAAGTTTGGTTTGATAACTTTAGGAGGATGTCTAACTCACGTGTCAGTTTCAAATCATGGACAGCAAATAAAGGTTAACAATGAAATTGAGTTTCCAGAGGAAGCACAAACCCATTTAAGATTTGGGGGAAAAACTTTAAAAGCTCCTCCTAGATCTAAGCCAACCCAGGGATAAAATAGACAGGAAACCTGATATTTCAATGAGTGACCAAGGAAGCCCAAATGATGGAGCCTACACCCCATACTCATATCATTCAATATCTCAAGCCAGATTTACGTTTGAGTAACTGATTTTCCAAACACCTAAATGCAGCAGGGCATTTTCATCTGGGATCCATATGATCTTTATTACCCCTCTTCCACATACATTTCCTTCTCAGTTAAGTCAGCTTCTGTTGGTAGACATGGGAGTTTTTGCTGTGTAATGGAATAGAGGGAGAAATTTCAGTTAGAGAAACAGGGGCAGGGGAAAGAGAGAGAAACAGAGAGGATGGTGTAGAATCTTTTCCTTTATTTCTTCCTCCTTAAGAAGGCATACTCTGACCTCATCAACTAAGATTTGCTATTTTATAGTCAAGGGATATTACTACCTGTAAGGAGGCACTCTAGCAAAATCTATTCTTTTTTTTTTTTTTTTTTTTGGCTGTGTTGGGTCTTTGTTGCTGCATGGGCTTTCTCTAGTTGCGGTGAGTAGGGGCTACTCTTTGTTACGATGCACAGGCTTCTTATCGCAGTGGCTTCTCTTGTTGCAGAGCATGGGCTCTAGGCACGCTGGCTTCAGAGTTGTGGCATGCGGGCTCAGTAGTTGTGGCTCGCAGGTTTCAGAGAACAGGCTCAGTAGTTGTGGCACACGGGCTTAGTTGCTCCGCAGCATGTGGGATCTTCCCAGACCAGGGCTCGAACCTGTGTCCACTGCATTGGCAGGCGGATTCTTAACCACTGTGCCACCAGGGAAGTCCTGCAAAATCTATTCTTATCTTTCCATTTTGCAGGAGGCCTAGAAAGAAAGAGGACTCCATGAAGGTCAGACAGCTCCTCAGTCAGAAACCAAAGTTAAAAGCGTCTTCAGATTTCTACTTGTGAGCCCTCTCTAAGGCAGCATCTCTCTTCTCAGGTGTATTTACAACAGAAATAGGGACTCTCATAGGCCAGAAAATCCTTCAAGCTCCAAAGAAATGAAATAAAAACTATGGGAGTTCATTTAGTGACAGAATAAGGCAGAGACATCTGTATTCTGTCTACACTAATGCAATTTAGTAGCTTCTTAATGTGCTGGTGAAATGGCAGCAAAACCCTCTGGAACAAGTTTTTCTGTCTCTACCCCTCTTCCACGCCACCCCTCCCCTGGGTGTGGGTGTCTGCAAGTGTGTGTGGACCACCTGGGTGTGGGTGGCTGTAGGTGTGTGTTGCATGCTCACCACTCATTCTCTATTTAGTGTTATTAGAAACTCCTTTCTTTCATAGTCCCTACTCCAACAGGGGTGTTAAGGAAGGTGAACCCCAGCCTTTGAGTCAGGACCCTTCACACTAATGTTTAATTGACTATGGATTAAAAAATGTGTGTTTTTACAAAACCAAAATATATATGGCCTGAACTAGAAAACAGCATTTTTGAACCCCACAAATTCTAATAAATTTCATACAAGGTGAGTAGGGATGAAATAACAGATGTGCAGCCAACTAGTTATTTCTACTTGAGGATTGTCTCACCACTCCCTCTCCAAACCAAAACTGTTCAGTGTTGGTAAAGCTAATTTGATCTGAGTTGCTATGGGAACAGAGAAAGAAGTTGCTAGAAATGCAGTAATAATTGCTGCCATCTGAAAGGACAGCTCTGTACTTCAATATCCTCCCATATGTTTGCATTAAGCTGGTGTTAGCAAATGGGTGTCAAAAGTCATTCTCATGCAAATTGCTGAGAGGAAAACTTGAAGTGTTGGGTGTTGCTCTACTGAGCTGATTTGCTAAAGGAAAAAATTTCCACTGTTGTTTCTGGATTTGAATTATTTTTGCAGTCCTGTATGACTGGGCGGCCTGGCAGAGGATCCAAACATTCACCTCTCTCCAAACACGATTCTCTCACAGTCTGGGTCAGGCTAGAAGCTGCACATTTGCATGTGGTCAGAGTGTATAGCTTGGTTTTGCGTGCTTGACGGACACCTGACAGACACTGGAAACTCCACCCACCGGCATCTTTACTCAATGAAATACTTATAGTTTAGAGGAGGTAGTGGGGGAAAGGGTGTCCATGGATACAGCATTCAAAGAATCAACAGAATCGGAATCACAAGTCTGAAAAATAGCCTTTGGGGATCAACTGGCCCCTTGCTATTCAACATATGGCCCATGCACCAGCAGCATTGTTATAACCTGGGAGGGGGTTAGAAATGTGGAATCTCAAAGTCCACCCCAGACTTACTGAATCAAAATCTACATATTAACAAGATCCCTAGGTGATGAGTTTGAATATTGAAGCACTGTTCTGGCCCAACTTCTTAATTTTACAGATAAGCCGACTAAAGTCCTGAAAAAGAGAAGTGGCTTGCCCAAGTTCTTGCTGAGGACCAGTAACAGAACCAGAACAAAATTCCAGTATCTCTAAGGGTGAGACTTTTGCCACTACTCCACATAGCTTCTCAGAGGCTGCAGTTGGGGCAGGATGTTAGAAGTGGCATCTATGAATTTCTAGCCTTGTCCCTAGTTGTATGCCATCCTAGGCACTGTCCCTTCCAACCTTAAATTTGCATGTATTGTTGGTCCTGGTGTACCCAGATTGGCCAGTTTGAACACCAATTTGGGGAGTGCTCCACTGGTCTATGAAAGTAGCTGGTAACAGTTCCATTCAAAACCGAAAGGAAAAGCTAGCTCTAGTCTTTGCCCTTCCTCTCTCCTCTCTCAAGGCCCCTATCAGGGGACAATTGATAAGTCATTGTGAATTACTCTAAACAGGAACACCTCTCTCACTTTCTGAAAGCTGGAAGCAAAGCTTTTTCCAGATAATAATATGAATAAACAAGTGGAAATGACAAGCACATAAGGAGGTGTCAAATTCTTTCTGCCTTCTCAGAGGACTCACAAAGCAATGCTCTCTCTAGGCTGGAGCAAGTCTGGGCTTGTTTTCCATTTTTCCTGTATGAATCAGTTGGGTATAGGTGGGTACACACTGTCATTGTTTTTGCCCCTCCCCTAGCATCCCTACTGCATCTCACCCAAAGATGAGTCTATTAGAAAGTGACATGTATCCTGTTTCTGCATACTAGAGCTGCCTGAGAACATAATAATTTCCTGTAATTCTCAAAGCCTGGCATAAGCTTTGCTTCCTCGTTTTTATTGCCCCATTTCTCACACACATTTCTGCATTTATTGTTCTAGCCTAGTTAATCATCACACTATTCCCTGCACACAATTTATTAATTCCCAGTTCCCTACTTTTGTTCTAGTCATTTATTTCTGATATCTATTGCTCCATAACAAATCATCCCCAAACTTAGTGGCTTAACACAAGAAAATTTTATTATCTCTCATGGTTTTATAGGTTCACTGGGTCTGCAACTGCACATTTATACTTCACATCAAGTCTGTTGGGTCTGTAGGCATCTGGTATTTTGACTGGTAGCAGCATTCAACATGGGTCATTTTATATGCCTTGGCAAAGGTGGATGGAGAGCTGGGCTTTTTTGGGGCGTTGGTAGAACTGGCCATGCCCCGCCCCCTCCTCTCTCCCTCTGGCTTCTCCAAGTCTTCTTGCTGGTAAGGTAGGCTTTTTACATGGTGACTCAGAGCTCTCCAAACCACAAAATTAAAGACACCACACCTTTTTAAGGCTTAGTTACTGAACTGACACAGCACTACTTCCACCATATTCTGTTGGTTAAAGTGAATCACAAGGGAAGTGCAGACTCTAGCAACCACAGGGTTCTCAAAAAGCCTTCTGGAAACACCCAGTTTCCTTCTTTTTGCCAATGGCTGTATCCTACCTTCTTCAAAACTAAGAGTTTTTACAGGTGAATTTCAAGAGAGTCTATCGATATTGAGAAATTGTATTTTTACACAAATTTTGAGTCTTGATGCATATGTACACTTCTCTGAGGAAGGGTCCCCTGCTTTCATCAGATTCTCAAAGGGATCCTTGATCCAGAAAAGGCTACATCACAGGAAATCCTATACATCCTTCCAAGAGTGAGTCACATCTGATTCTACATACCATCTGCTCAATATTTATGCCTTGATGTGAGTCTTTGGAGGATACATTGTAAGTGTTCATAGTGTATCTCATTAACTAATTTTGAAATTCTACTGGGCAAGAATCATATCTGTTATTTATTCCCAGAATCCCTAGTTTTTAGCACAGTCTTTTAAAAGGATAGATGCCATATGAAGGTTGCAGGTTGATTTCCTATGAAGGATTTTTCTGGATCTTGATGTAAGCAGAACATAGATGTAACACCAACCACCACTAGCATCTTTCTTATTGACTATTTGTGTCATTCTTTTCAGTGTAAAAAGCTTTCATCTTTTTATTTTATACTTATCTAATTTGATTCTACAAGTTCAGTGGAGCAGATGTTATCATAATGCTATTTTGCACTAAGGAAACTGAGGCTTGCATAATCTGTCTCAAGAACTTAGAGCTAGTTAGAGAACAAACAAGTGCTGAAGTCCAACTTTCCTGATTTCCACTCTCCCAGGTTGTGTGGCATAAACCTCGGTGATGAGGAGCAGGAATGACAAGAGAGACGATGTGAAAAGCTAGAAGGGTAAGAATTGAGACGTTTGGAGCAGAGAGGTAACTTTGGAAATTGGCAAGTGGAGTATAGTTTAGTCTTCCTAAGAAAAACCAGAGATGGTATTGTGTATGGACAGAGCTGACTTCCCATCCCTTTTCTGCTCCATCCTGTCTATGAGGCCTTGAAATGTCACTTCACCTTTTTGTGCCCCAATTTTCTTAGCAGTCAAGCCAGTGGAATGAACTAGAATAGTGGTTCCCATACTAACTAAGCGAGAGAATCACCCAACTTCTTAAAATTATACATGTCCAACTCCTATCTCAGAGATATGGCGTATAAGTCAGCAATTGATATTTCTAAAAATCTCCTAGGTGGTTCTGATGATCTTGGGAACACTGTACAAGATAACTTACAAGATTCCCTTCAGTCTAGTGACTTGAGAAATGTAGAAACCCTGGTGTGGTAAGAAGTGGCTATCTGTGCACCAAACCCATTTCCTTTTCCTTCTAGACACACAACCAGACCTTATTTCCCAACTTCCCTGCCTTAGCTGCACTTAGATGTGACCATGTGACTGATTTCTGGCCAGTGGAATTTTGCCTAGTCCACATAACTCTCCTGGGACACCCTCCACTTTTTATTTCCCCTATCTGCTGGCTATCGCTCTTCCCCAGTAGTCAGTGCCCAAGTCAACCCTGGAAGCCATGTATTAAAGGTGGAAGACATTCTGTTGACCTGGGTCCCTGATTGACTTGTAGAGTTCCTCTGCAACCAACTGGGATTTTTAATGAATAAAAAGAAAGACTTGTGAAATTTTAGGATTTATTTGTTACAGCAGCTAGTAATTAGTTACCTTAACTAATAGCATCTTAATATAATCAAATTTTCCTTAATAACTGTTTTGATTTGCATTTCCCTGATGATTATTGATGTTGAACCCTTTTTATGCACCTGTGGCCATTTGTATGTCTTCTTTGGAAAAAAAATATCTGTTCAGGTCCTTTGCCCATTTTTTAATTGGGGTATTTATTTATTTATTTATATCGTTAAGTTATATAAGTTTCTTATATATTTTGGTTATTAACCTCTTATCAGATATGTGGTTTACAAATATTTCCTCCCACTTTGTAAGTTGCTTTTTCATTTTATTAACCATTTCTTTGATTTGGGGCCTACCAAGGCTCCACAATTCCTTTATATCTATCTATCTATCTATCTATCTATCTATCATCTATTTATCTACACATCCTGCTGGTTTTGTTTCTCTGGAGAATCCTGACTAGTTCAGTATCCTTGGTGCCTATTGTAATGTGTGGCCCATGGTAGATACTCAATAAATGTATGTTTGAATTGATGAAATAGCTCATTAATTAACTGTACGACATGGGTGACAGCCGGCATTAGAGCCTTAAGAGGAAGTGGGCAATAAATGGAATGAAAGAGTCATGGGTGAGTCTATGGGATGCCCTTGATCAGGAATCAGTGCCAAGTTTCATATGCCTCCACCCTGATAGTTTGGGCCCAGAAAGTTTGCCACACGCCCTCTAAGCTTCACCTCAAAAGCCCTGGCTTGGTATCACATCAGAATCCTGGGGTCAGGCTCTAGATTCCTGTACATCAGTTTACAACCATGTCTCTGTAACTTTCACTACATGGCTGTACCTACCTGAGTGAGTTTCTGTGTTGGTACTTCCCACTTTAATTCTCTATAGGGCTGGAAACTTGATCAATTTTGTCATCTAAGCCCAAACCCAATGTCTAGGTCTTCTAGTCTTTTTCTTCAGTGGATTTCCCGCCTCCCAATTCCCTTAGCCACTAATTGGGATTCTTTTTTTTTTTTTTTTTTTTTTTTTTGTGGTACGCGGGCCTCTCACTGTTGTGGCCTCTCCCGTTGCGGAGCACAGGCTCCGGACGCGCAGGCTCAGCGGCCATGGCTCACGGGCCCAGCCGCTCC
>NC_041217.1:66491677-66525857 GCF_002837175.3 Physeter macrocephalus
GCCTCTCACTGTTGTGGCCTCTCCCGTTGCGGAGCACAGGCTCCGGACGCGCAGGCTCAGCGGCCATGGCTCACGGGCCCAGCCGCTCCGCGGCATGTAGGATTTTCCCGGACCGGGGCACGAACCCGCGTCCCCTGCATCGGCAGGCGGACTCTCAACCACTGCGCCACCAGGGAAGCCCTGGGATTCTTAATTAATCCACAGGGACCCTCAATCCAAACCGAAAGTCATTATCTACTAGAAGGTAAGTAATGAGACTGGATATCTCATGTCTTTTCAGATCAATTTGATTCTGTATCAGCATACTTCTGAATTTGACCAAAGGTTGCTAACACAGCTCTTTGGACACTGTAATGCAAAATACTGACCTCTCTTTAGGGAATCTCAATTCCTCCACTATATAAGGAGCCTTCTCTCTGGGCCTTGGGATTGATATAGTCTAAGCCAGTGGTTCTCAAGCTTTAGTAAACATGAGAATTACTTGGAGAGTTTATTAAACAACAGGTTGTAAGCCCCACTGCAAGAGCATCTGATTCAGAAGGTGGGGACTGTGGATTTGCATTTTTTGTAAGTTTCTAGGTAATGCATATGCTACTGCTATGGTCTGGGGACTACATTTTGAGAGACCCTGATCTAATCTGTGGACACATATGATAATAAAAATTTATCTGAGCCTACAGTTTCCATTTATATTCTGTTCAGTAATGTCCAGGGTATGATGTCATCCATTTCTGTTCTGTACTTTTTACCCAGAAGAGAGAAGTTAGGAACCCCATCCCCCCATCCTAACCAAACAATCACACTACGCTTAGATACTCCTCTCTTCTCCAAAATGAAGGAGAGACTCCTGGCAGTCAAATGGCATATCAGCCCTCTACTTTTCATTGCTATTAGAAAACTATGATGGAAGAGTGAAGCAGAAAGGTCAATAGAGTGGACTTTCTAGAATCGGGAAATGAGTGTAAATGTTACCCCCTTGCCTCTGACACGAAATGGTTGACTGTACCAGAATTTGACAATTGTGCTCATGTCAGATTATTTGGTTCTTAATAATAATTTAACCAAATATATCAAGAGCTAATTTTCTTAAATATTACATCCAAACACACTTATGCACCTGGAACTAATTTTATTGCCAACTCTGTAGAAGAGATGGGTTTCTTTATTCCTTAATAAGCATATTTAGTTGCTCTCTTATTCTTCTAAAACTAGGGCTTGCAAAACCCTGTATTTGAATTTTAAAAATTTCCTGAAAGTTTTGTTAGAGGCTTGGGGACTGATAGACTCTTCACGAATAAAAAGGAGGAAGTGAAATGGGTCCAGTGACATGCCATTATGGGACTTTTCCTTTTCAGGCTTAAGGTCATCTTGCAGTGCACAGAGTATGCTTTAGGGGTAGTTATTGTCCCTTGCCCCTTTAAGGGCTCAGACTATCACGAGATTGTTGAAAGTATTTATCATTTGCATTGGGAAAGGTTAATGTATTCCTTCCAAATATAAGCTCCTGTTTATGCAAAAGCATGTCTCTCCCATTAGCCCTGCCAGAGCTCTGGTCCAAGCTTGCATTTGAAACCTGATGAATTCAGGTAGACATTAAAGGATTTCTGGGGCAGAACATGCTCTGTTAATGCAATAGGCAGAAGTCTTATGTAGTCAAAATCATCTGGAAGTGAATTGGTCTTTATCAAGTGGAACATTTAGATTCCTATTAAATGTTCCTGCGCATTAGCAGAATGGCAGTTCTGCCAGATAGTTATTCAAGCAGGGACTCTTCACTCTCTCTTATGTAGGCATCTAGGACAAGGGAGTCTGCCAGACTTGTATGATTGCTTGTTAACAGAGCTGTCAGCCAGCTCAGAATGACTTGTGGTCCTTCATCACACAGGTCCCCTTCCAACAGTCCATGGATAGAGAGAGGGGGCAAAGGAGCCTGACACACACTTTACAGATGGGAAAACTGAGGCATGGTGGAACAGAGATGATTTCAAAGCACCAGTTATGATTTAACATAGAGCCAGCTTCCATAATTTTTTTCAGTTGTCTCTGACAATAAGGATTTGAGAACATGGTCACTTTAAATGCATGTAGTGAAATCCACTCAACAAAGTAAGAAACTAAGGTTTATGGAAATTAATTCACAGTCCTTAAGACATATGGTTAGTTAGAAGTAGAGTCTGGACTAGACCTAGCTGTCTTGACTTCTAATTCAGTGCATAATCATCATTTTTCTTTCTCTGGGCTCAAAAAATTACCATGTGAAAGTTATTCCCAGTCACGAGAAGGACTACTTTATAATTAAACAGACATCTTTATGATGTGATTTAAAGAAGTGCTGGGTAAAACCCTTGCCCCAAATACCTATCCTAATGCTTCTTAGTTCATCACTGGAGTTTTACCCTTGAGGTCTCAAGGCCTTCTGTTCTCATGTCTCTCTATGCCAAAACTTTAGGAAATCCAAGTCTTATCAACTCTTACCTTAATCTCTGTTAATAATCAGCTTAAAGAACAAGACTCTAAAGGAATAAAATTGGGATCAATGAGGGACACCCAATCGGAGCCAAAAAAATTATAAGTGGGGCCCAAACAGACTCTTCAAGTTCTGTCAGGATTGAACAGGTCTTCCCTGGTTCAAGCCCAGGAACTTCATGGGATGTGAGAGTCCCTGAGCAGAGCTTACTGTAGACAACTCTCTCTCCCCACATATTCACATACATCCTAGGGTATAAACTGGTAAAATTATTATCAGGAATATCAAGGGAAAACACTTGTCACTAAACAGCAATATGAGCTGTGGATGTGGAAAAAAAAGTGCAGTCTTTTGCTGGAAGAGCTTGACAAAGTGTTTATAGACTATTCAATTCTGTTTTACTACAAATTAACTAACTCCTCTTTTCCCCAGCTGGATACCTCTCTAAATCCAGTTACCTACAGCAAAAGTATCCCATCAAGTCACAGCACAGAGCATCACCCCAACTGGCTATATGTTGGATTTGCTGGGCACATGAGTGCTCACATATTTCTATAGGATGGATCAGGATGTTAGGGACACCTTTCTCTTTCTGATTAAGTCCCCAAGCATTCTAAGCATTGAGATGACAGAGTAAGAGGCAATGGCAAGTAATAATATAAGCATAGGAATATAGACCTGGATTCAAGTCCAGAATCCTCAACTTATTAACTTAGTGCTCTCACTCATGAACTTCCTTCAGTTAATTCTTATAAGCACTTAAAATATCAGTCATTGTTCTCAGTACTAGTGCCCAAATCAACATATCTCTGTTTTCTCATGTGTAAAATGGAAATCATTTATCATTTTATTATTACTTTGCAGTACCAGCTAGGGATTAAATGAAGTAACGTGACATCTTGATCTATAATAGGCATACAGTAAGTGATAGCCATTATTTTGGTTGGGCACATTATTTCACCCTTAAAAGTGTGCGCATGTGTGTGTGTGTGTGAGAGAGAGAGAGAGAGAGAGAGAGAGAGAGATAAGGGATGAGACTATCAGTACATTTTTTCCTCTTATTTTTGCCATAACCCTTATAAATGTGTGCGTGTGTGTGTGTGTGTGTGAGAGAGAGAGAGAGAGAGAGAGAGAGAGATAAGGGATGAGACTATCAGAGGGGATATTTGTGGACTCTCCATCAAATTGTCTTCTATGCCCAGGTTGAACATTTATTTGGCAGAAGCCATTAAATAATTCTTTCTAGATCACTGAAGACTATTTTCTATTCCATTTTTATCACATGTGATTAACCAATCTGAAAGCCCAAATTGAGGATTTCAATGGGATTTAACTCACTTCCAGATCCCTTGGGTTCTTAATGACTTTGTTTCTGAAAATGGGGACCCAGCCTGCTCATTTCCCATCATCTGACTCTCTGGTTCTTACTATTAAGTAATGAAACAACCTGGGAAAACACCTGTGATTCTGGTCACAGGCAGAAGACATCTGATTCCTTCTTGTTTGGGTCACTTTCTCAGCATCCAGTTGACTTCCAGGAGCATATCTGTTCCAGGATGTGCAAGACCCTGGGACAGAGTATTCTCTCTCATCACCCTGCTAATGAGGTAAGTGCAGCAAGTTAAGAGGCAGTTGGGCTTCCCTGGTGGCGCAGTGGTTGAGGGCCCGCCTGCCGATGCAGGGGACACGGGTTCGTGCCCCGGTCCGGGAGGATCCCACATGCCGTGGAGCCTGCGCGTCTGGAGCCTGTGCTCCGCAACGGGAGAGGCCCGCATAATGAAAAAAAAAAAAAAAAAAAAAAAAAAAAAAAAAGAGGCAGCCACAGCAATAGCAACAAACACTCCAACATGCATTTCCTCTAATTATCCATGTTTGTGTTCTTGTCAATTTGAGAGAGATTTCTGTGATGAAGCAAGATCCCATTCCTTTTCCTCTCCTCCCCTAACTCCAGCCTTCTAAGGAATATCTATAACATTACCTCCTCTACTGGCAGGTTTTTGCCACTAATTAAACCATTTTTTACTGAAGGCATTGTGGGCTAACTTGGCCATCTGGATCCCATCTGCTGGCCTTCCAGAGACCTAGAGGGCAGAGTGGGGGGGGGCCACAGTTTATCACTGACCTTCATCTCTGATACTTTGCATCTTAGTGAGAAGGTCAGAGATAGAGAGGACACTATTAAATGTCACTTGTGGGGCAGTAGAAGCACTCCTGGCATTTTTATATGTAATCAATTAATACAAGTTTTTACAATAGTCTAATGTCATATAGATCCTAAGGGTGGTATAAAAACGATATATGGCATGGGGAATGGCAGACAGAGAGAGAAAAAGAATAAGCACAAAGCCTCCAAGAACAAGAGGATCTGTGTGGTTTTGCTGCTATGCCCCCTATTGGGCATCTTGTAGAATACGCAAGAGGGAAGAGATATGGGAACATATGTATATGTATAACTGATTCACTTTGTTGTAAAGCAGAAACTAACACACCATTGTAAAGCAATTATACTCCAATAAAGATGTTAAAAAAAGAATATATTGTAACAAGAGTTTTACAATATATATTCTTTATTAACACCTATCAGATGCCAGGTAATTCTCATAGATTTCTTTAATCCTGTAAACCTAAATGTCAGCCCCTGACTGTCTTTCAGTTCTCCAGCTTGCTGAATGCTTGTCTTAACATTAAGTAAAAATGACTTGAATATCTATCTTAAGTCTATCAGGAAATTCAGTCCTTCTCAGTGTCTCTAAGGATTCTTGATGTGTTTCTATTTCTTCCTGGTTCTGAGTTCCTTTTCCCAAATAATTTATTTGCTATTGTCTTGCATTTTATTATGAAAATTAGCAAAAGTATGCAAAAGAAAAGAGTAACAAACTGTCAGGGATCGATCACCTAGCTTCAGCAATGGCCAATTCTTGGCTAAATTGATTTAATCAATATCCCCCACTTCCTACCCTAACTGAGTCATTTTAAAGAAAATCCCAGCCATTAAGATTATTACCAGAAATAGTATTGTATATACATATAAATATATATATATATATATAATGTTTTATTTAGTGTGTATGGTGAACAGACTCTAAGGTGGCTCCCTTGATTCCCATTTCCTGGTGTTCACACCCTTGTGTGATCCCCTTCCCTTGAGTGTGGGCAGGATATATGATTTAATTCTAATCCACAGAACATGGGCAAAGTGACAGATTGTACATGATTAAATAATGTAAGATTATAATATCCATCTTCCTTGGAGGCTCTCTCCCTTGCTGGCTTTGAAGAGGCAAGCAGCCATGTCACGAGCCTTCCTGTAGAAAGGGCCATATGGCAAGGAACCAAAGGTGGTCTCCAGCTGACAGCCAGCATACACTAAGACCCTCAGTCTGGTGACTTGCCAGGAACTGAATTCTGACAACATTTACATAAGCTTGGAAATGGACCTTACCCCAGGGGAGCCTGAAATGAGACTCCAGCCCTGGTGGACACCTTCATTATAGCCTTTCAGAGAA
This sequence comes from Physeter macrocephalus, assembly GCF_002837175.3. Classification (NCBI taxonomy): domain Eukaryota; kingdom Metazoa; phylum Chordata; class Mammalia; order Artiodactyla; family Physeteridae; genus Physeter; species Physeter macrocephalus. The sequence continues at coordinate 66,497,651 of NC_041217.1, forward strand.
CCCAGCTAAGCTGTATTCATATTTGACCTACAGAAACTGTAAGATCATAAGTGCATGTTGTTTTAAGCCTCTAAATAATTGTGTGATAATTAACACATCATATATATAGCACTAGTTAAATAATACAGTATGCATTTCTAAAAGATAAAGACTTCTTTTTTATCACAATAACATTACCACATCAAAAGATAATTCCTTAATGACATCATTCCTTAATGTGATTAAGTATCCAATGCTCTCCAAATTTCCCCAGTTATAATTTTCTTATACAGTTGATTTATGACAATCAGGATTTAGAGTCCACATGTTACTTTTGGTGGTAATGTTTCTTAAATCTCTTTTATTTGGGGGATTACCTTTCCCTCTTTTTTTCTTTTCTTCACATTTATTTATTGAATAACTGGGTCATTTGTCCTATACGGTTTCTCACTTTTGGAATCTTTAAAGCTAATTGCTTCTCAGCAGTGTTAACATGGTCCTTTAGCCCCTATATTTCCAGTAAATTGATTCAGAGGAATGATCACATTCTGATTTTTTTTGAGGGTGTAGGATTACTTCCTACATAATGCTGTGTATGTCTGACTGCATCATCTGGGGAAATCATAATGTCTAGAATCCACTTTTTTGTGATGTTAAGAAAAATCACTGGGTTCAGGTGTTGTCAGCTTGATCCATCCATAATAGTTTTTTACCAACATTTTATTTCAGAAGTTTAGCTGCCATTGATGATCATTGCCTAGATTCATTATTGCATTATGGTCACAAAATAATAAAAATAAATTATTGCTCTTCACTCCATTGCTTTCTTTTTTCATGTACTTCTCTATTTGGCATCACTCTGCTCTCTCTATAGGATACCATCCCAGTGCCTTCATTTCCCATAATCCTATTGACTCAACATTGTGAGTGTATAAAACTTCAATGAAAGTTCAGGGTAAGATTGGTGGAAGAGGAGTTAAATTGCAGTTCAGCAAAGCAAATAGCTTAAAATTAGAAATTAGGTATCTCTGTTCTTAAAGCCTTTGCTGTTACCTTACTCACTGTTTAGTGATGGTCTCAACCTATCAATAACCAGTGTTGTAGTTGGACCAGCCCTTGTGGTTCTGATAATGATTGAAAAATGCCCTTCAGCAGTAACCATCAGGAAACATTGAAAAAATAGAGGTTTATTGCTTACAAGGCTTGGGGCCACACAGCAAGATCGCAGGTAGAGAGTGCTAGAGAATGCACATGGGCTTGGGGTTCCACGTTTATTGGATTTGACTATAGGGGAATAGAGTTTCATGGGCTCACTCTTTTTTTTTTAATTGAAGTATACTTCCTTTACAATATTATATTAGTTTCAGGTGTACAAGATAGAAATTCAATGTTTTTATAGATTATATTACTTTGTTTAAAATTATTATAAAAATAACTATATTACCTCTGCTGTACAATATATTCTTGTATTTATTTTACATATAGTAGTTTGTACCTCTTAATTCCCTACCCCTATCATGTCCTTCCCAGTTCTCTCTCCTATCTGGCAACCACTAGTTTATTCTCTGTATCTGAGAGTCTGTTTCGGTTTTGTTATAGTCATTCATTTGTTTCATTTTTCAGGTTCCACATATAAATGGAATGTTATCATACAGTATTTGTCTTTCTCTGTCTGACTTATTTCATTAAGCATAACACCCTACAGGTCCATCCTTGTTTTTGCAAAAGGCAAATTTCATTCTTTTTTACGGTTGATTAATAATCCATTGTATACATATACCACATCTTCTTTATCCCTTCATTGGTCGATGGACACTTAGGTTGCTTTTATAACTTGTTATTGTAATTAATGCTGCTATGAACATTGGGGCGCATGTGTCTTTTCAAATTAGAGTTTTTGTTTTATTTGGATATATGCCCGGGAGTGGAATTGCTGGATCGGGAAAGGACAGTCTCTTTAATAAGTGGTGCTGGGAAAACTGGACAGCTACATATGAAACAATGAAATTAATACAATTTTTCATGCCATATACAAAAATAAACTCAAAATGCATTAAAGACCTAAATGTAAGACTAGAAATCATAAAAATCCTAGAAGCAAACATAGGCAGAACACTCTTTGACATAAGTTGTAGCAACATTTTTTTTGGAACTGTCTCCTAAGGCAAAGGAAACAAAAGCAAAAGTAAACAAATGGAACCTAATTAAACTTAAAAGCTTTGCACAGCAAAGGAAGCCATCAATAAAATGAAAAGACAACCTACTGAATGAGAGAAAATATTTGCAAATGATATGGCCGATGAGGGTTAATATCCAAAATATATAAACAGCTCATACAACTCAATATCAAAAAACAAACAACCCAAACAAAAAAATGGGCAGAAGACCTGAATAGATATGTTTTCTAAAGAAGACATATGAAAAAGATGGCCAACAGGCATATGAAAAGATGCTCAACATTACTAATCATCAGATAAATGTAAATCAAAACCACAGTGAGATATTACCTCACACCTGTCAGAATGGCTATCATAAAAAAGACCACAAATAACAATGTTGGTGAGGATGTGGAAAACAGTGAACCCAAGCACACTGTTGGTGGGAATGTAAATTGGTGCACTACTATAGAAAACAGTATGGAAGTTCCTCAAAACATTAAAAATAGAACTACCATATTATTCTATCACTCTTTACTGGTGAATTTAACACTTAAAAGTGGGAAATTAAAACAAAGGAAGAGAAAAAAATACAAGTAGTTCAAATGGTCAGTTTTTGAAATCAACCAAGATCTCTAAAAAACAAAAGGAACCTCAGTGTGGGCATGTTGCTGGCAAGGTGTTTATTCGAGAGAGCTTCTTTTGAAGTGGATGACTTTTTGAAATCAGTGTCTCAGCAATTAAAGCTTAATCAGGAACTTGCATTACACACACACACACACACACACACACACACACACAAAACTGTGAGGACTTAAACTACAATCCACCCTGTGATGCCCAAGCATTAGAGTCAATGGTGAGGACACTAACTGCCTGGGTAGTTGATATGCTAAAAGCTGGGGTAGGGCATGCTGTAACCCAGAAAGTATACATCTAAATAGATTATAGTAGCAAATTTTGTAATAATTATACAGGCAATAGTCTGAAATCCAGTCTGTAGTCATTGTTCCAAACTTGAAAGTGTTAAGCCATGAAAACTAAGTTAGTGATCTCAGGGGACCTAGAAATCTAATCAAAGATTTGGGTAACATTGTGGAATATTTTAAAATCTTGGGTCATCTGGTGTGAGTAGGTTTGAACCTGTCCTGAGTTAGTGGATCACTCCATATCTCACTGAACCAATCTCTTAATTCTGAGAACAGGTCAGTTTGGTTAAACTTGTGTCTCACTTCAGAAGGCAGTGATGCACGTGGGCTCCCAAAGTTAGGCATATATGGTAAAGTATTTACTTCAGGTTATTTAATAAGAGGCATTTCTATGGAAACAAACAAACAAACAAAAACAATGGTTAAACGATTGGAGCAGACCATAATCTCAGTCTCTGAGTTCTGAAGGCAGCCAGTCAAGAAGATTTTTACATGCCTGGCTTGAAGAATTTTCAGATGGAGTGAGGGCAGGCAGGGACAGTTTGATAGACATCTCTGATTTGTAGATTGAATGTCTCTGGTGATCTTATTGGTCCACATAGCAACAACCGTGAATATTGTCCATAGATGAGCTATTGTGGAGATTGCTTTGAAGTTTATCTCAAGTTGTTCAACTTTACCTTGCTTGGTTTTGGAGAAAAGGTAGTTTTAGTTTTTTAGTAATTCCAAGTCAGAAGGTTGGGAGAAAAAAATTGGAAATGTTAGTTTGGATAATGGTAGTGAAATATTACAAGAAACTAGAAAAATTCAGAACCCAGTTTACAGGTAGACAACAAAACCTCAAGACAATTAACAGAATTAGAATCTGATATCCACAAGTGTGCCTTATAGTTTCTACTGAAACATAAGTTTTCTCTCTAAAATTATTTCTATCAAAGATAGCCATAGTAGGACTACTTTGTTTGCAAAATGTTTAGCTTCAATAAACTTGGCCTGTTTATTTACATAAGTACAGCAAGAATAGATTTTGACCGTATAGGATCTTATATTCCGCTTTGTTGAAATTTTTCAGATTAGACTTTTAAATGCCTCTTGAGGCTAGAAAGCCAAGACAAAGACTTGCTATCAGACTCACCTGCAATACCTAGGTGAATTTACCTCTTCTCAAAGCCCCCCAAATATCCTGAGTTTCCTGCACCTGCCAGGAAGTGACCTTCCTTACTCACTTGATAAGGCTGCTGGGAACCCTCTAAGCAAGGTACCAGGCTGTTTTTCCAAGGGGCCTTATGGTTCCATAAAGTCAACCTTAGTTTCTAAAAACTGTCTGGTCATATCTTAGTCTACGCAAGTCTCTCTCAAAAATGACATCCCAAACAAAGCCTTGGTAATATAATCACTGTTTCCAATTGTGTCCTGTTAATGGAGCAGACTTTTAAGATTTGTATTTGTTCTTGACCAGCAATCTTAAGGAGGATGTGGTTTAGAGTTTGGGCAAGAGAGCCCTTTTAGCAGTTTGTATTTTAAAAGACCTTTCCCTCTCTTTTTTTCCCTTCAATTTCAACAGTTTTAGTTACCCCCTGGGGTGTTTACATTTCAAAGACATGATAAGATTTACATTTTCAAGGAACTGAGAAAGAAAATGGAAGTTTTCTCCTAGGAGTTTTAGTGCCTTTTGAATGGTTTCGGCAGTCCCAATAAAATGTACTAGGGCCTCTCTGTGATTAGCGGGGGTACCCTGTAAAAATGATTGTCTGACCGCAAGGTCAAATGGGGCCTCTTCAGGGCTGGAAATGAGGAACGAATCATTTGGGTCACTATGAACATGGAAATGATAAGCCAAATTGAACCAAATTGAATTAAATTGGTTCATGCCAATTTTGTGCAGCAGGAGATGGGCTTCATCTTTATGTTTTCCATTCACCGTGAGCTTTAGCAGTGATTATTGTGATGGAAGGATGGTCACATGCCAGGCAATAAATATCCAGGTGAGGAGAGAGTGGGCTCTGGCACAAATATCAGTGGCTCTCGGAGCCTTTGTCTTCCCATTTCTCTCTTCCTCCTCACTAGAAGCCTTGATAACACTGTCAGCTTTTCCCTTAGCAACGGGCATGCCTTGTGATGTGTGTTGTTTAGTTTTGTCCTATTCAGGGGAAAGCCAGGCTTAGGATCTCTGGTATCTCAGAGGCAATACTTATACAGCTTAAACGGATTTTTTTTTAAAGTTATAGAATTTAGGGTCTTTAGAGATACTGGCCAATTGATGCATTTTGGCAGCTATTCAGAGCCCATTCCAAACAAACAAAACCCCTGCAATAGTCAATTAGTTCCCCTCTCTCCTTCCTGCTGCATAAAATATTTGACAGGTTTTAATTTCAATTAAAGTATAGTTTCTGATCTTTGTTTCTGTTTTCTGATTTCACCCTGTTACCTTAATCTTATGTAATGTTACTGGAAATTTTTGGATGAGGTCACTGTGAGTCCTCTTTGTAGGTAGCCAGCTTCCTTTCTCAGGAGTCCCAGGATTGGGGTTTACCTACACTACTCTGATATGCAGCAACATCACACGGGAGATCGGACCCACAATATCCCATCAGGTCAGGGCATGAAGAGTGACAGTAGTGAGTGGTGACACAGAAACCACAGACCACTGTTATATTTTTGTGGTGCCTTAGGTTTCTGTCTGCAAGGCTATTTCACTGTTCTGTGTTAGGTCATATAATGTGGGCATAGCCGGCTGACTCAGTGGTGGCAGGTGGAGGTCTTCCATCCTCCTCTCCTATAGGAATCTTTTCTTCCTGACTTTAGCCCAGAGCCTCTCCACGGGCAGTGACAATAGCTTTGCAATCCAACCCACCCTCCTTAGCTCCCTGTCCTTGAGGGGTGGAGAACCCTTATGCACATTAATAGTCAATTAAGGCATTTTAGGCCACATGGCCTTGATCACACTGATCTGGGGAGATCATGGGACTATTATGGCAGCTGTCACTGTTGGGGTTGGATACTACAGGCAACACGTGACAGAGGCGACATGTAAAAGCACAGAGCAGCGTGACAGACACCCAGCAAGTAGTGTTCCTTTCCTAGGTGGAGTTGCATGCCTGGGTGAAGTGTTATATAATCAAGTTACAAGTAAAGGGCATTCCCTTCAGTTAATTTCAAGGGCAATGATGTAATCCTGCTGACTATGTCAATTGTTTTGAGCTCGTCTCAGCCTACCAATAATCAATGTTGTGATTAGATCAGCTCTGTAGTTATTATTATTATTGTAAGATGCCCTTCATCAATAACCATGAGGAAACTTTAAAAAAAAATAGACTTTTATTACTTACAAGACCTGAGTATTACACAGAACATCTGGGACCACACAGGAAAGGCATGGAGAAAGAGAGAGAGAGAACATGGCCTGGGGTTCTGCTTTTATTGGGGTTGATGGTGGGTGCCTAGGGTTTCACAGGCTCACAGTTAGTGAATTTAAAACTGAGAGTGAGTTTTTAAATCATGGGAAGAAAAAAACCGAGTACCCCAAATGGTCAATAATTGAAATCGACCAAGATCTCTAAAACAAAGGAGCTTCACTTGGGGAAGGCAGCCTAGCTCTTTATCTAGTTGTGAGGTTGCCTCTTTGAAATGAGTGCCTCAGCAATCAAAGCTTAAGTAAGGCACTTGCATTACAAAAAAAAAAACAAAAAAATGAAAAAAACAAACAAACCTGCCAGGGCTTACACTACACCCACTTAAGTCCCTAGCTCCTGCCTTGGCACTAAGGTGACCAACTTGTCCCAGTTTTCCTGGGACTTTCCTGTCTTAGCACCAAAAGCCCAGAAGCCCGGGCTTCTTTCAATCCCAGGATTGGTCTTCATACCTGCTGCTGATACCTCTTCTCTTTCCTTTAATTGCCTCTCCTTCCTTTATTTTTTATCCTTATGCCTCATATTCCTTTTCATTTCTTAAGTAAGGTTTAGCTATCCGTAGTTTCACTTTAGCCCTTCCAAGTTTTGTCCAGAGGCTCATCCTGAAACTCCACCCATAATAATCGGCTTAAATTATGAGAGCTCCTACACTAAAAGGAATTTTAAACTCAGCTCTGAAAGTTAACAACTTATTACATTCCTGCTAAGTTTTTAACCATCATGGAATGTGGGTATTTGTGTTCCCATTTTTCAGACGTGAAAACTAATTCAGGTAACACGTACGGAGAAGTGACAAATAATAGTGGGTTGCAAAAATGGTGGATATTTCAGTGCAAAAAAGAAAGTGGCAGGAGATAAAGTTAAATTAAAATGGATAGTGAAGGGTCTTTTTTCTTTGGTGAAGACCCTCTTTTTTGTTAAAGAGTTTGAACTTTACTGCTGTGAACTGAATTGTGTTTCCCCCAAATTCATATGCTAAAGCTCTAACCCCCAATGTGGCTGTATTTGACCATAAGGTTTTTAGGGGTAATTAAGGTTAAATGAGGTCATGAAGGAGGATCCTAATCTGATAGGATTGGTGGCCTTATAAGAAAAAGAAGAGAGAGAGAGAGAGAGAGAGAGAGAGATCTCTTCCCAGGCATGCACCAAGGGAAGACCATGTGGAGTACACAGCAAGAAGACATCTAACTGCAAGTGAGGAAGAGGGCTCTCACCAAAACCTGACCATGCTGGCACCCTGATCTTGGACCCCCAGTATTCAGAACTATAAGAAAATAAATTTCTACTGCTTAAGCCACCTATGGTATTTTGTTATGGTGACCCAAGAAAATTAAGAAGTCTACCTTATAAGTAATGGTGAATTAATAATGAAAGTAACATGATCAGATTTGTATTTAGGGAAGGAGGATTGGTGGCAATGTAGAGGGTGAACACAAGTTGGGATGAGTTAAAGGCAAGAAGATAAGTGAGTAGCCTAAACAAACTGGCCACATAAGAGATAGTGGGGCTCTAGAATGACTATGCAGCTTTTTCTGAAATGTATACCTTAGGTAACAGATCACTGGTACCCCACATCCAAGTACTGGGGCAGTTAACTAAGGTATCAGAACCCATCTCTTCAACACTTCTAAAGAGAAAATTTGCAAAGATACATCTCATCCACCTCCCTGGACTGTTAGTAGAGATTCAGTTATCACAAGAAAAACTTCTGCAGCATTCACAGTAGCATCTGGTCAAACTCCTTATTGTACAGTTGGGAGAAAAAACACTTGTTGAAGGAAGGGACTAACTCAAAGTTAGAAATTGGAACCAAAACTCTCATTTCAGTTCACTGCTCTCTTTACTGGAACTGTTGTCTCCAGCTTCACAGAAGTTTTGAGGAACAAATAGGTCCACAATAACATCAACAGATGAGTATGCCTGACCTGGCATCTGGAAGGGTATTTTTAAAGAGGTCAGGAGGGAAGCTGGTTAAAAGGCTCAGGGTTTCAAGCCTATCCTCACTCATGATTCATCACCCTATCATCTTTGCTATAAGGGGGAGGGTATCTAGAAGGATAAAGGGGAGTGTTAGTGATAAAAAGGAACTTGCACTCCATCTAATTCCATCCTCCACTTTACTGAGGTTCAAAGAGGTACAGAGACTTACCCTTGGTTTTGTACGCAATTTATGGCAGAGCTGGGAATTGTACCTCTGGAAGCCCAGACCAGCATCCTTTCTGCACATGCATTCTAGAGTGCTCTCTTCCTGTCTGATTCTCGGGGAAGAGATGCACAATTTGAGCTACTGTAAATGTGACTGGCTTTCAACTTCCCCAAAGAGACTCAGTCTTTCTTCTCTTTTCATGTTCCAACTCCTCGTACAACATACACACACACACCATGAAGACTGCCAGCCAGCTATTTTCTGTCTTAAAAAAACTTTTATGGTAAGAGCTTCCTGATTAGGGAAAACATTAATTCATACACAAAACACAAATTATTGGGCTCTTTGACTTCTTCAGAAGATTTCTGAATCCATTTAAAAATCGTTCTCTATTGCTAAGTCACTATTATACTATGTCATACGCAAGAATTTGCCAAGAAGTATGAGTTCTTGGTGAATCACAGCTGAATTAAAGACCAGGTGCTGGGCATCTCCCTTCACCAGAGGCAGTACCATAGCTAGTTAAGTACATGGGTTCTGGTCAGTGGAAACAAAATGCCTGGTTTCCAGAATCACCAGTTACTAGATGTGACCTTGGACATGTTACCTAAAATCTCTATACTTTAGTTTTTTAACTATAAATAAGAATGATTTTTTTTAAACAATTACCTATCTTCTAGGGCTATTGTAAGGATTAAATAAGATAACCCTTGTAAGGCACTGTGTACAGATTCTGGCATTCAAATCAGTAGAGTTTATTTCTCTTTGAATGTTAAAAAAAAAATGCAGAGACAGCTTCCTTCCGATAAGGGCAAGAATCAAGACTGAGTTTCTGTAAAATATTGAATACTTTATATTACTTAGAGAAAGATGTCATGGCAATAAATTTAATACATTTAATTTTAAAGTAGAAAATTGTGTAGGAAAAACATTTATCTTCCAGGGCTTAGTCCCAAAGCTCACATCTTCTCTGAGTATTCTCTAACTCTTAGTATAGGGGGAATTGCCAGAGATGTTTCAGTGATGTCATCTATCATTACCATGGTAACCACAAGGCCAATAACTTGAACTTAGGTCATAGCAGCTAAAAAGAAGAGTAATCAATTTGGAAATAATTAAACTGAAATCCATAGCTACTTGAGACTCGACCAAGATTCTTGGGGATAGTTTAGAATCAGCTTAAATCAAGATATATCTCCTAAAAGAAGAGAGAGTAAAAAATCAAAAACAAGAAAAAAATTAAATCATCCTATCTCTATGGTGTGTTTAATATTCCAGTGAGTCATAGGAAAATAGTACCCCAGAGGACAGAGACAAAGACATAACCTAGACCCCTTTCATTCAGTGGGCTTTTGATAAGTCTCAAACCTCTTTTTTTCAGTAAAACAAGGAAAATTCACCCATTTTCATGTTGGAAATATTGATACATTATAGTTTTCTTTCTATAGTGTTATAGATTTCAGAATTATAGAACGTTAAAATTAGAAGAACTCTTCCAACATGATTTTATAGATTAAGGAAAGGCCAATATTTGGAAGGGTGATGTGACATGACCAAGGTCCCAGTATTCAGGAAGGATACAGGTGAGATTAGAACTCAAGTAATTTCTGAGTCATAATTTTCTGTCTTTTCTATTACACTAAGCTAACTTTACTGAGAATCTGACATTTAATCATGTTCCGCTTCAATAGAATTTTTCTTTATAGTGAGGGGGTAGAAGATATTATTGAATCACTTTTCAGCTGCCCCACATCCTGGTAAAAACAAATAGTGATGTGTAGGGTTGACAGCATCTCAGAAGTTTCCCAAGATGCCTATGATCTGAGGGAGGCTACAATCCTTGTTATCTCCCACTCCAGGGTATATTTCCATTCCACAGTTATTCTCCTCCAACATCTAACTCTTGCTGATAGGGGGCCCTTGCAGTTAACCCATTTTCCTGCCAAATTTTCTCTTTTCTCCCATTGCATTTCCAAGCATCTTGCCAAATAGAAAAGCTGATTAAGAGGGTCCTGCCTGTTCAAGAGATGTTGAAAGGCTCACACTTGATTCAGGCCTCTTTCCCCCTGAGCCACAGAGGACTCTCTGGAGCCTGCATTCTTCATTATGTTTCTTACCTAGTTCTGCAAACCTCAGCTTGGTTGGCAGATTCAAAGAAGACCTTTCTGAAAGCCTCTGTTTGCTCAAGATTCACTGAATGGAATAAGAACTAGCCTAGGCCAAGAAGCGATCTCAATCTAACAGGCAGAGGCCTGCCCTGCCCCAACTCTGGCCTGGATTCTGGATGCTTTATTTTTCATACTTATACAGTACTTAGAATTGAGGCAATATCTTCCCTGATCTCTTCACTTGCAGTCCCTTGTTTGTTCATCATCTCCACACTTCTAATCCACCCATCCCATAATCATTAAAATAGTTTTTGTCAAGCCCGGTTTTTCATTGTCTCTCTCTTCCTCTTTGCTCAATAACTAAAACATTTCCCAACTCATTTTGATAAAATACAAACACGGGATACATCCCTCCTCCCCAGTGAAGCTTACTGATTTGTTAGTCCCTTCTACCTGGCTCACTGCCACACACCCCTTTGCTTTTATCATTCCTTCCAGCTACAAACATCTTCCTATCAGGCCCACTTCCTTGCCCCAGCCTCTCTCTTCAGCTGGGCCCACTTAGCTCCACACCAGAAATGAGGATGCTCAGAGTGAGGTTGACAACATTTAAACAGCACTGCCCCACCTCTCCATCCCCCTATAAATCCCAGCAGTGTACTCTCTGATCTGGGCTGGTGGGGCTGCCCATAACTCACGTCTTCTCACCTGCCATATTGGCCCTGTCCCTAGAATTCATCATTTGTCTTGGTCTTTGCTCTTAGGTCCTGGCTGAGTTATCCTGCTCACAAGATTCAGTCACCCCTCATTTTTCCCTGTTCCTCAACTTCAGCCAATACCTAGGGATCTATTGTCTGTAGACTGATCTCCAAGGCACCAAGTTCCTCCTCAGCCTGCAGACTGTCACCTACCCCAGTGCACTTAACTAAAGTTGTTTGATGCTCACAACAAGGGCTTCCAACCATTGTGTTTATTTGTTAATTTAATACCTCATTTATATTATTTATTTAATTTATGTGTAGATGTTTATTTATGCTTTAATTACATGCTCCCTAACAAGTATTTTATCAACATTATCCTCTTTAAACCTCATGATAACTCTGATCAGAATATATTCATATTTGAATTTTTCACATGAAGAACTCAGTACTCAGAGAAGTTGAGTAACTTGCCCAAGGTCACACAGCTTATGAGTTATAATGATCTTTTTTTCTAATTTAGCCTAAAGTCCACCTCTTAGGTGAAGGCTTTCTCAATTAGTACTTTGTGCCTCGTGTGCTGTTTGTGAAGTAACTTTACGGCTTCACTGTTTCAAGTGCTTTTACTATTTGTGTCTCAACACTTACAGATCCTCAAGGACAAGTACAAAATAATGTTGACTCCTCCAAAAGACAGAGAATAGATTCATAGGAAATGGTTTTGGCTGACCCGTTCTACCTTCATGCACCCATGGGTGAATTGGGAGGCAGAACGATATGGTGTTCAGAAAGATAGTCTAACCCCCGTGGGTAGCCTCTCTGATCAGTGACTCAAGCTTTATTGTTAGATGGGCACAGGAATGCCCAAGCCCTTGCTGCCTCATATGGACAGAGGATATTCCACCAGGAAAAGCACACCATTTCTTATTCATGACAGCTTAGGTAAGAACAGCACTACACAGCCCCCAAACAGGGAAACATTTGATCCTCATAACAAATCTTTGTGATAGGCAAGCATGTCAATCACCATTTCAAGAAAAGAAGATGGAAGTTCACAGCATTTAAGTCATTTGTTCCAAGTCATTCATTAAGAAAGAGGCAGAATTAGTTCTCAAACCCAAATCCCCTGACTCACATCAAGTGCTCTCTCTGTTACACCACATGGTTTCCTCTCATTGCATGAAAGAATTCAGTGATTCAAGATCCAGATATAAGAGGAAAATAAGCATAAGAAATTTCCATTTCTAAAGATAAATAGATGCCAACAACTTCCAAGTTCCTTAGCTAAAAATACTTTGAAAAAAGTGTGACTGGACCACATTCTAATACAGAATTGATGGAAAGATCACATTATTCTTTGGGCTCCTAAACCTGAAGGTTCTAGTAAATGTGCATCTCCCTTTTCCTTATTTCCCCTGGATCACAGGAATTATACAGACAGTGGCTGAATGACTGAGGGCACCAGGGATCTATAATAATTCAACTACAAAACATGAGGACTAATTTTAGACCTTCCCAGGATAGTGGGCATTCTGGGGGTCTGAAGTGCTTCCGTTTGGGTTGCTGGGTCTATGACTTTTTGCTAATTATCAGGGTTGGCTTAAAGGTCACCCAGAGTGGTCAGTCCCATCATCTGGAATGGAAGAAGGGCTGGGTAGTAAAAATAACTCAAGCTATGAATTGTATTTGGAAATTGCAGGTTTACTAACAGGCAGAACTTCTATATACCTTGCTGTATGAGCTCCGACAAAGGAGTTTCATTTGCTAACCCTTCAAAGGACAAGGAAAACCTGTTTCTTAATTGTAGAAAAGGTGAATGAGCCTCTGCTTCCCTGCAAAGGGGCAGGCAGGCTATCACACCAAAAATATCTTCCTTACCTTCACATTTTGACAATGCTGCTACAACATAAGAAGCCAGAACAGTAGTGGTGGGTGTGTTTCTATTAGAAGATAAGGACCCTATATATACAAATACTTACCTCCCGATAAAGAGGATCTCCAGGGAAGGAGCATACAGTGAACAGAAGTATCCATAACAGCCACTACCAGCCCAGCAAAATAAGTACCCCTGAGGAGTGTCAACTCAGGCCATGATAAGTATCCATTTAACACATTTTTTAAACCTCTATCGTATGACAGAAACTGTAGTGGGTAGTGTGAAAGCAAAAAGAATCAGTCACAGTCTCTGTCTTCATAGATGGCATAGTCTAAGGGAGAAACCAGATATATACTTCCAAAAAATATTGCAATGTTATTTATAAAATGTTTTGGGAGCACAGAGGCAAGAGCAATCAGTTCTGTCTGGGGTTGGATGAAGAAATCAGAAAAGTCTTCACCAATAAGGGGTCACTTGAACTTGGCATTGAAGGATGCATATAAACTCATTCCGGGCACAGAAGAACAAGGGGAAAGGCAGTCCGAACAAAGGAAAGGTATGAACAATGACAAAAAGATGCAAAAGTACATATTTAGAGGATAATGAGTACTCTAGAATAGCTTCAGCCAACAAAGGGTCCTAAGCAGGAGGAGGCATGGGTTCGGCTCTGCATTTTAGAAATGGGATTCTGATGGTAGTGTGGGAAATGGATTAGAAAAAGTAAGCATCTGAGCCAGGGATGACCATTCAGAAAACTACTCCGGTAGACCGAGTGAGAGGAGATGAAGACCTGACCAGGACAAAGGCCATGGGGATGAGTGGAGAGAACTCCTGTCTGATGTAGACACTGGATTCTTTGAATAGATTTTTTTTTAACTCACATTTTGAAAATGAACTAAATGTGCATATGGTTTCAGAGTTTGCAAAGCACTTCACTTTCATGATTTTGAAACTGAGCAGGACCCTGCAGGGCCCTCCCAGGTACAAAAACCCCTCTGTGTCTCTTGTTTCTCTTTTTGTAGAAAAAGGTTTTGGTCTCCTATGCCTTCCCTGAGTTCCAAAGAGCAGACTCAAGTAGTCACTAATTAGGGAAATAAAGGAATGCAGAAACAAAGGAAAAGGTCAAGAAACAATAGTTCAATGATAAAACAGTCCTACTCCCTCCTCAAAGGATATACATAACAATCTGACACATATCTCTGACTTGTTCTGTGGGAACTAAGACCCTTACCCAGGTAGGGGATGGTGACTGAATGCTGAGCACAAACACTATACCCCAGGCTGGTTGGAACCAGGAGGTTGATGATTAAGATTCCTAAATCACCACCCTCTTACCTCACCACCAATCAATCAGAAGAAAGTCATACACCCTGCAGCCCACACCCCAAATTTTGCCTTTAAAAACCTTTCCCTGAAAGCTACTGGGGAGTTCACGTCGTTTGAACATGAGCCACCCATTTTCCTTTCTGGGTTCAGCAATAAATGCTGTACTTTCCTTCACCAAAACCTGGTGTCAGTAGACTGGCTTTACTGCACGTTGGGTGAGTGGACCCAAGTTTGGTTTGGTAACAATTTGATATCAGTCATTCCCTAAACTTTTTAAGATAGGCAGAGAAGTTATCTAATGATGTTAATTTAGAGAGAAATGCTCAGAAGAAACTGAAAAAAACAAACAAAAGGAAGAGGTAGTCCAAAGCATGGGCCATTACTCCAGATAGCCAACCTAAGAGATAAGGACAGAGCAAGGATGCCTCAGGGTAAGGGGATGTGGAAGCATCAGGAGAGCAAAGAGATAATCAGAAAAGAAGATGGGATAAACTTCTTCTGACCACTGCATTAGTATACAAAGACACTACTGTGTTTGCAATCCTTAAAAGAAAAAAGAAAACCTCTCTTGACCCCACTGTCTCTATGTGCTAGCATTTCATTATCTATACTTGCTGTCTCTAAATCCTCTCTTCCCATTTTCTCTTGAACCTGTTCTAAAAAGGCTTTCTCCATCACCACTCCATAAAAATTCTTGTCAAGGTCAAGAAAACATGTGTTTCTAAATCTAATGATCAATTCTCAGTCTTCATTTCACCTAAACTATCTGCAGCTTTTAACACAATAGATCACTTTCCCCTATTTTGCTCCATTTTCTTCAGTTGGCTTCCAGGATCCCTCACTATTTGTTTTTCTCCTACTCACTGGTTACTCCTTCTTAATCTCTATTGCCAGTTCTTCTCCTACTCAACGTCTTCCTGTTGGAGTAGGCCAGGGCTCAGACTGTGGTCATCTTTTCTACTCATACTCACTTCCCCAGTGATCTCAATCACTCACTTGGCTTTAAATTTTCTTCATATGCTAAACACTTACAAATTTAAACCTTCTATACCTTCAAGTAGACAGACCCCTCTTCCAAATTCTAGACTAATAAATAAATCCAGCTTGCCATTCAACATCTCTCTTTGTTTTTCTAAATGAATATCTCAAACTTGATATATCAAAAATGAACCTGCTAACTCCTTCTTTCTTCAAACACTTGTTTCACTTTCAGATAGCACTATTCTTCCATCTGCCCAGCAAAATTTATTAAGGCCATCTTTGTCTTTTCTCACATACTTCACATCTGACCTAGAAGCAGTTTCTGTTGGTTCTACCTTCAAAATGCATCCAGAATCTAACCATTCCTCAGCAGCCCCCTTTCTACCACTTACTCTAAGCCTCCACCACTTTTTATGGAGATTACTGCATGTTACAAGTTGAATTTTGCCCCCACTCTGAAAAAAAATATTAAAGCCCTAACCCCCATTACATCAGAACATGACCTTATTTGAAAATAAGGTCCTTGCAGCTATTTGGATGGGAACTTAACTCAATATGACTGGCATCCTCATAAGAAGGGCAAGTTTGGACACAGAGAGAGATGCACACAGAAGGAAGATGATGTAGAGACACACAGAGAGAGAATGGCCATGTGAAGACAGAGGCAGAGATTGGAGTTATACTGCCATAAGCCAAGGAGCATATGGAGCTACTAGAAGCTGTAAGACACAAGGGAAGAATCCTAGATCCTACTCTAGAGGCTATGGAAAGAACATGGTCCAGCCAACACCTTGATTTCAGACCTCTAGTCTCCAGAACTGTGAGAGAATACATTTCTATTGTTTAAAGCCACTCTCTGATTGTGGTACTTTGTTACACCAACTCTAGGAAATGAATGCACTGCAATAACCTCCTAATCGGTCTCCCTGCTTGTTACTCTTTCCCTAAATTTATTCCCAGAAGAGCAGCCCGAGTAATCCTTTAGATGTAAATCATACTCTGTCAGTTCTCTACACAAAACCCTCCAATGGAGCTCTATCTTACACAGAAGGATATTAAAGTCCTCATAATATGATGATCTATGTGGCTCTACATGTCTCCTATTACCTCTGACCTCATCTGCTCTCTCCCTCATGTACTCTGATCCAGCCACCCTGCTGTTCTTCAAACACATGAGGCCTTTTCGTACTTTAGCAACCAGGCTCTAGTTGTTTCCTGTTCCTGGAAGATTATTTCCCCACATATTCACATCCTTCAAGCCATGGCTTAAATTTCTCCTTGAAGTGCCCTATCTTGACCATTCTATTTAATACTGCAATCCGTCCTGCCCTCAAAATCTTAATTCCCCTTATCTTAATCTACCTCTTCTTTTATTCTATAACACTTGGGATCTCCTAGCATACTTTATAATTTTCTTATCTATTGCAATTATTTTTATTGTCTATGTTTACCCACTAGAATATAAGTTTTAGGAAGCAGAGATTTTTGTTTCCTTTGTTCACTGTTTTATCCTAAGCATCTAGAACACAGCACACACTGGAGCTTAATAAATATTAGTTGAGGGACTTCCCCAGCAGTCCAGTGGTTGAGACTCCATGCTTCCACTGGAGGGGGCACGGTTTTGATCCCTGGTCAGGGAAATGAGATCCTGCATGCCACACGGCATGGCCAATAAATAAATAAATATTTGTTGAAATCAAATGAATTTTTTGCCTCATTATTTTTCCTAGCGACAGTCCTAAGTTAAACATTGACAGAAACAGTGGTGCGTGTGTGTGTGTGTGTGTGTGTGTGTGTGTGTATGCGTTGAGGAAGGGATGCAATTGGATTTAAATCCCAATACTGCCAATTTTTAGCTGGATAACTCAAAGTGAGTCACATCAAATGTCTCAATTCCATAATCATAGAATGCACAGAATAATCCCTACATCACACAGCTGCGAAGAGTAAATTAAATAATATGTATGAAAGTACACTATAAAACACTCTAAAAATACCGTATTTAGTAGCATTTTGTGTGTTGATTTTTTTCTTTATAATTCTATTTGTTGTCAATGCTCTCTGATTAACCTGGGAATTTAGTTAGCCAAGAAGACATGATGTGCAAGAAAGGAAATCTGGTTTGGCATTAGGCCTATGTTTTGGCTTAGAAACTTGGACTTGTGGATACAGCATTTAAAGCCCCTGCCATAAAGGAAGACAATGCGGTGTCTGTAGAACAAAGCTAACTAACTAGGCAATGTAATATTGGCCTGTGCTTCCTCTTACTTTACCTCTGACGTGCACAGAGTGATTATCTGGATCCTTGTATTTTTTTATAGCACTTTTGACTCACTGGGTATGAACCTAAGCAAACTATTTCTATCTGTGCTTTTACTTTGCTTCAAATTCAGACATTGAGACTAAAGAAACCTTTGGCTGAAGTGAAAGATTCTTTTAAAATCATGTGTTCTGAACATGATCTTGCTCAACTATATTCTTACCAGACAAGGGAGAAAATCATACTGATAAGGAGAAGCAGTGCCAAAGAGTTCCAGACTCAGAGTTAAGATTCTGGTACTAGTTCTCTTTCCAAAAAGTTGTCTTCAAATAATTTGCCCTCTTAGGTTAGGTATGTTTGATCTTATTTTTAAGGATGAAAAAAAGGCTATTTTCATTTTCTCTAAATCATGAGTTTGCCATGCTGGCAGTAAAGTCCCTTTTTGAATTTGGAATCTGGCAAATTCCACATGTATATGGCTCAGCGATGTGGGTTGGATAATAGGAACTGCAGGAATATGGTCTAGGCAACCAGCTTTGAGAGACCATCGAGATTTGGTCGAGGGATCTCTGAGCTGGATGACCTCCTGCTCTAAAATGTAGTTCCTTCTTCTGTAAAATAGAAAAATAACACCCACTCCATTACAGAAGGATCAAATGATGCAGTATGTGTGACATATCCATTACAGGGCTTAGCACATAGCAGGAATCCCCAGAACGGTAGCAATTATTGTAATTGAAATGACCTCGAACTCACATTTGTAATCACCATTAACCAAAAGGGCCATATTAACTAAAAGAGATAAAATGGTTAGGAATATGTTTTTTGAAAGAGGTGAGTCTTGTATTGGACCTGGAGGTTGTATAGGATTTTTATAAGTAGAAAGAAGGAAAAAGGCCCTTTAGGTGGGACAATCATCATGAACAATGCTGTGAAGGTAGAGAGGAGAACAGGGTCTTTCCGAAAACAAAGTAGAAAATCAGATGATTTAGAGGGTAAGTAATAGAATCATTAGAAGATAATATCTGATAGTGTGGTAGATCTTTATTGTTATTGTCTATCCAGCTCCCAACCCAACCCTTTAGTCAAGTAAAATAACCCTCCTTATTTGTGAAAAACCCATCTCATGCTATTCAGGAAGGAATGACATCTCCCTCAAGTTAAACAGGGATTATTATAAAATACAAAAGTGAGCAATCAGCTACCACAAAACACTTGAAGAAATTAAAGCCATTAAAGAGGCAAAAATTTCCCCAAATTGAAGAACTAAATAGTTGAGGAGACAGAGTAAATATGACAAACTGAAGCAGTCATTAGAATAAATACAAATATCTCCAGAGACATATGAAAGGGTTATATATTTAGAACAAATAAATTTTAGAGAAATTGGACATTAATAGTTTTTAAAAATGAAAGAAAAAACTCAATAGATAGTTAAGGAGGGAATTAAGGGGTTAGAATATTAAGTGAGAAAAGTCTCTTAGAAGACAACACAAATGATGGAAAAGATGACATAAAAGTGGGAATATTAACCAAACCAGGCCAATAGAATCATCATTAGAACTTTTCTAATGGAGCTTATAAGAGAGAATTTCTAATGGGTTTGGATCTTGGGGAGGATGAAATCCATAGCCTCCCACTGTCATTTGGTCCATCATATGGAAGATGAAGCCAAGCAAATAAAAGGAGGACTAAGCAATAAAAACGGACAACATTAGGGAGAGGGTTCAAGATGGCAGTATAGTAAGATCCTGAACTCACTTCCTCCCACCAACACAGCAAAGTTGCAACTACACGTGGAATAATTTCCATGGAAAGGGACCTGAAAATTGGATTAACAGAGCTTCCACAGCAAAGGGTAAAAGGACAACATTGAGATGGGTAGGATAGACAGAGATATGGGAAAACTCACACCCCAGTCACAGCAATCACCAGCAGGAGGGATCACAAAGACATGGATCTTTTCCCTGAGGAGTGAGGGATTGAAGCTCCACATCAGGTACCCCAGTCCCTAGATCCTGCACAAGAGAGATGAATCCCCAAAACTCCTGACTTTGAAACCCAATGAGGAATACACCCAGGAAAACTATAGAACTGCAGAAAACAAAAAATCCACTCTTAAGGGCTTGTGCACAGACTCACTTGACCCAAAAACCAAAACAGAAATATGAGATTGAAAAGTCCATGGACCATAAGTGAAGGGGATCTACTTATTAATCTTAAAACATCTACCACAGTCAGGAAGCTCCCTGGGGACTGAGTCACTGGCACACTGGCAGTAGTCTTTTATGCAATCTCAGGCTACCTTGCTAATATTGGCACTGGTGGGCTTCTCTACCTAACCAGTTAGCACTGCTGAGAGCCCTGTCCACCCCAGTACCTTGGCTGGGCTTAACAGCCAGTCAAATGATAGCCCCACCCACCAGCACCCTGCAGCAGCCTTGGTTTGACCACAATAGGAGCGCACACACAGCTTACACAGGGCATAGCCTTTGAGTGTCTGGCTCTGGTGATCAGGTGGGATTGTGCTTCTGAGCCCCTGAGAACATCTCTTAAACAAGCCCTCTCCTTCAAGACTGGGAAGGATAGCTGATATACCTAATACATAGAAACAAACACAGAGAATTAAGCAAAATGAGGAGACAGAGGAATATGTTCCAATCAAAAGAACAAGATAAAACCTCAGAAAAAAGAACTAAACAATAGGGAGATAAGCAATCTACCTAATAAATTGTTCAAAGTCATGGCTGTAAAAATGTTCACCAAACTCAGGAGACCACAATGAGAACTTCAACAAAGAGATATAAAATATAGGAGAGTACCAAACAGAAGTTATAACTGAACTGAAAAATACACTAGAGGAGTTTAACAAAAATTATTAAGAATTTCAAAATGGCAACAGCAGAGCATTCAACCAGGTGCAGGGCCCTTCTGAGTGCTACGCTCTGTAAGACTAGGTTGCATACCCACGAAGGTGGCCCTGCTCCCACACATTAGTGCTCTTTTAAAACATCGTGCTTGGGCTTCCCTGGTGGCGCAGTGGTTGCGCGTCCGCCTGCCGATGCAGGGGAACCGGGTTCGCGCCCCGGTCCGGGAGGATCCCACATGCCGCAGAGCGGCTGGGCCCGTGAGCCATGGCCGCTGAGCCTGCGCGTCTGGAGCCTGTGCTCCGCAAAAAAAAATCTAAAACATTGTGCTTAACAGGCAAATCTTTGGTCAACGGGAATGTGGCTGGAGGAGAGAAATGGAGACCATCAGGGGAATCTGACCCACAATTCTGAGTGACTTTACAACACTTACTTCTGTTTCTATGTGTCTGTAACTGTCAGGGTCTCAGAAGAAACAGACAGAATCCTCCCAAAGGGGTCGCTTAAGAAAATTTAATGAAGGGGCTTTACACATGAGTAGGGCAGAGTTCAGAGGAAGTGGGAAACCACTACCCTTCCTGGGTCTGAAAGAGCAAGGAGAAGCCATGGTTACTAGAACTCAGGGATGTCTTTAACGGTAAGAGAGGACCAAGGAAATGAGCAACCGCATTAAGTAAAGGAAATCAAGTCCCTGTCAATCAAAGGCCCTGGGAAGGACTATCACTAGAAAAATACCCCAACCCCTCTCCCCTCCTGCCCTCAATTTCCTGCCAGGGCTTTCCACTGGTGGAATTAGAAGCAAGAGGGCAAGGGACCTGGACAATACTGCCCATGATGGTCTGCCTTCAGGGCACAGAACAGAATAGAAAAGGGCTCTGGAGGGACAAATGGAACCAGTGAGACAGCCAGGGCAAAGGTAGCACTCAGAAGCTTCTGAAAAGAGCTAGAAAAGAATATCAAAATAACTTCTAGGCCATAATAGTCATAAATATACAACACATTCTCCTTCCTATCTTAAATTATACCCAATGTCCAACTTAGCTGACCATGAAGGTTATACACTGAGCACCAAATGGCACCAGAAATCCAATAATATAATGCCAGCCGGGTAAAAATGCCTCAGATTTAGACAATACAAGCTCCCTTCCAGAAATAAGGAAGTCAGGGCCTAGAATTAAAAGGCATGGGGAGAGGGAATAGCACCATGGGGACATCCACCTGAGAAATGGTGAATTTAGGGGATCTCTCAGCGAGCATGACCTCTTTAAGAAATATTTAAGATGAAAGGATGGCAGAGATTCCCAGTAGATGATTTCAGAGAAGAGTAGTCAATTAAGCAATTCCAGGGGCTTGACATCATTCTGCATCCTATAAACACTGTCAATGTTCCCCTGTGTGGTAAAAATCTGTGCTGAAAAATATAAAGCAATTACTTTTGTCCTCCCAACCTTTTGAGCACCTACTTCAATCAGATGAAAAGGTTAAAACAGGAGCTGAATATGTCCCTTTGTCACCATGAGGGCAGTGCTGTGCCTGATAGAAGAATTCATGAAGCCAATTCATTCAAGCCTTTTTGGGGACAGGTGACAAAGGTGGTCAATTGGGACACTCAAAAACAGTAATTGTCCAAAGAACTGGGGACAGGAACATTTGAAATCAATATCCCTTGAAAACTAAAGTGTAGCTCATTGCGTTCCTCTTATAATTTTACTTTGCCTCTATTTTAGTCAGGAAACAGTAATGACAGTTGAAAAACATTTATTTTCTCATTCTTTCCCCCATGGTATTTTGTTCTGTTGCATTTATCTTACTGCCCTTTCATCTCTAGCTATATATGGGACATTTTTATTATAAAAGTCAAGGGAAAACATTTCACTGTAATGTCATCCTTTAGCTGTGTGACCTCAGGCAAATCAATTCACAGAAAAATAGCCTTTCAAAGCTGAAACGAATTTTAGCATCATCTCCAAACACTCACTTTACCAATAGGACATGGAGAGGTAGGGAATACCAAAGTCTTCAAGACAGTGAAGATAGAATTTTAACTTTATCCGCTCTAGAATGACCCCCTCTTCAGCGATGACTCGGTTCAACTCACTTTGGTCCAACTCAGTTCCATTTGTGTCAATGCAATTAACATCTAAGGCGTGTCAATCACACGCAGGGTGTTCTTTTAATTGACATAGGAGATTCAACAATGATGAAACAGTCCTTATCATAGCAGAGTAGAAAAGGTGTTGATTTTGACATCCAAATCATTTCCAATCCCAACTCAGCTGCTTATGAGTTGGGGAACTTCTGGAAATTTACTGGATCATTCTTAGTTCAGTTTTCACATTTGTAAAGTGATATTCAAACCACCTACCTCACAGAGTTGTAAGAATTTGATGAAATAATGGATGTAAAATCCCAGTGCCATGCTAAAATGATTGTTTTGTCTAACCCCATTTTCCTCCCTATGGGCCTCCTTGTTGGCCATTCTCTTTATTCCCGTAACACTTTGGGGTACCTCTATTATAACATCAATGAAACCATCTGTCAATAAATCTGTAGTGCTTTAAGGGGAAGACGGTGTTTTATTTATTATTGGTGATTGAAAGTGATAAGATATAGGAAAGTGCTTCATTAACTATAAGACACCTGTGGTGGTTAATTGCATGTGACATGAAACCTTGGACTGACAAACAGAGGCCTGAGGCGTGTGGTGGGGGGGCGGGGGTTAGGATGCAGGTTACTGTGCCTTCGTTTTCTCCTCCACAACAACTGAATATTTATAGTATCTGAAACCAGGGAGATATTTGATGGCAAAAATGTAGACTTTGCCTCCCTTCCCACCTCCTAAAGAAAACAGGAAGACGGCAGGCTGCACCTGGTAGGAACGATGGTTCCTCCCTCCTTCCTCCATCCCTTCTGGAAGTCTCGGGGCCTCAGTGCCTGCAACAGCTGACTTTGGGCAAATAAAAGGCTAGGTTGTCTACTAAAAACAAATGAACTCTTAAAAATACAACAGTGTATAATTTAGTGCAAAAGCAAGAGATACTGATAATAAAAGCTACAAAACTCAGAGAAGAAATAGAGAAATGAGGAGTGGAATGTGCATTCATGCAACTAATACTTGTAGTGAATATGTTCTGTGGGCCCAGCAATATAAGATAATTAAAGCTGTGACTAACCAGTAAAGGCTTCGACAGGTGAGAGGTTTTTTTTGTTTGTTTGTTTGTTTTTTATTTGCGGTACGCGGGCGTCTCACTGTCGTGGCCTCTCCCGTTGAGGAGCACAGGCTCTGGACGCGCAGGCTCAGCGGCCATGGCTCACGGGCCCAGCCTCTCCGCGGCATGTGGGATCTTCCTGGACCGGGGCACGAACCCGTGTCCCCTGCATCGGCAGGCGGACTCTCAACCACTGCGCCACCAGGGAAGCCCGGGTGAGAGGTTTGAGGTGAACTTGTAAAGACAGAAAATGTTTAGCTAGGCATATAAAAGGACAGTGACTTTCTGAAGAAGTAAAGATTTTAAACCAGCAAACTTATTACAGATTTATGCACTTAACGTATATTAATCATCACTTGGCTAGGCGATGATAGTACCCAGTAATTTAACTAAACACTAAGGTAGGTGTTGCTGTGAACATATTTTTACAGATGTTGTTCACATCTTAAGTCAATAGCAGTGGCCTTTAAGTAAAGGGGATTATCTTCCATCATCTGGGTGGGGCTCATCCAATCACTTGAAAGGCCTTAAGAGGAAAACTGAGGTTTCCCAGAAGTAGTAGATGCAGTGTCAGCTCTTCCCTTGAGTTTGCAAATGGCAGAGCTGCCCTACAGATTTAGGGCTTGCCAGTTCCCACTATCATATACGCCAATTCCTTGAAATAAGTCTCTTGATATGGATATAGATAGATATAGATATAGACATAGATATATATGGTATTCCACATACATACATACACATATACATATGCATATACACATGCATATATATCCCACTAGTTCTGTTTCAGAACCCTGACTGATATGGATATACCCTGACTGATAGAACGTCACACAAATATCTATTGTTACCTAAAGTCCTTGTCCTAACCCATGACCTAATCCTAAATTCAGTCTCTTCCCACTTCTTATTACTGCTTAGTAAATCTTGTTAAGACACTCATTTCATCGAATTACCCTCATCGTGCCACAAACTGTATGTATGACTTTTGGCAACTTATTCAAATTTTCAGTCTCAGTTTCTTTATATGTCAAATGAAATATAAATAGGATAATGTAGGCAAAATATTTGTAAAGTGTATGGCCCTTAATGAGTATTCAATAAATGTTTAGCTTATATTTTATTATTATTTTTATTGTTGTTGTTGGCTAGGGACAATGGAGTCTGTCCATAGTGTCATCTTTCTGACTCATATTTTAAGCTGTGGATCTCATCTACTTGAAAGAATCTCAGGAAAGATGTGATGTTATGCCAGTACCCCCAGTAACCAAGAGTAATAATTTGTGAGAGCTTCAGACAGTCACTTAATGTCTTCATAGCTCAATTCCTCAATGTGGTAATTGCTGGCCCCAACTTTTTCATCATTCTAAGGCTCAAATAAGTCAATGTAAGAGTATACCACAAATATGCACACACACAAAGACAGTAGATACTCAAGAAATACTTGTCGATTGAATGAAGGGTCATATGAATGACTATGATAGGACTTTTACAAAGTAAAAATGATGCATTAATTCATCATGGAAAACAGGTCATTCACTCTAAGGGACACTCCAATGCAAATCATGGCGTTTGAAGTCAAGTGTTCCCAGGCAGATGCAGAAGTAGATACCAAAATCACAAGACTACACAATGTCTTGTTTATTTATATAATTGATGCTGTTGGTAAACATCCAAGGAGGGAATCAGAAACAACATGGTTGAAAAATAAGAGGTCCAAAAGAAAACAATGCATTTTACCACATTAAAAAAAAAAAAACAGTTTCCTCTGTGATGGGTTTTTTCATTGGCAGTATATAGAAGGGGCAAATGACACAGAAAATACAATCCTTAAGGGGGGGGAATTAAAATGGTGATTACTTTTTACAAAATCCAAAGTAGTCATATTCAGGCTCTTCTCTGCTATTTTCAATAAAATTCACATATGCACACACACAAACGTGCACAAATGCACAGTAGGTACCAGCCAAACTAAAAAAAACAATCAATAGGGCCGTAAATTAGGCAGCTCCAAGCTCTGTACATAGTGTCACAGGCCAGATGTGGAGGATCCAGGAGTAGAAACAAGGTAAACCCAGAGAATAAGGCAACTAGAAAGACTCCACTCTGCACCATGGAAGGCAGCTCAGCCAACTGGATTTCTGGAACATATGACACAGTGGATTCAGGAAAACGGCATCAGGAAAGGGCAGCAAGAGACACAGGTAACATGGAGGTGGATAGAGGGTGAAGTATGGGAGTGGGGAGATAGATGTAGGGTGTTGAGGGTGGGAAGATGAAGGAGGAGGATGGGGAGAAGTCAGTACAAGTTTGAGTCGGCATCTCCTGGGAGTCCTGGCAACAGAACATTAGATTCTTTCCTGAATTGAGAATATCAGTTTCTTTGAGAGATCAGGCTGTCCCTATTTCTCTTTCTCTCCCGAGCATTCATTGTCAGCCACTTACTACTCCCACTTTATTTACTCCTCCTGTAACCTCATCTCCTTCCAGAGTGGCAGCTATCACCTACAAGCTCACGTATCTATCATTTCAATCCAGACCTACCTCCTGAGAATCAGATCCATCTAATTGCCTACTGACCATTTTCACTTATAGGTCCGGCAGTCATCTTAAACACACCGTTTACAGTGCTGAATAACTCCTGCTTCTCCTCCAACTTCATTTTCTATCTGTTTGGGCATCACCATCCACCTACTTACTTCAGTCTGGGTCACTGCTATCTACTTCATTTCCTTCACCACTTTTGGTTCCCTCACATATGCACTAGGTCACTTCACCCCCAGGGACATTTCTATTGTAACACTTAATGCATTGACCTATATTATTCATTTGTTTGTTTTTCTCCCTCACTAGTCTATGAGCTTTTCAAAGATAGAGAGTTAAGCATGTAGCAAGCACTTAATGAGTGATTGCTAAATACAACCCCAGATTTTACTGGGGGCTCTAAATGGCTCAGAGCTGAATTGGTTGACCCTGAGGTGCCCTATGTAACCCCTGATATAGAACAGTTAGGGTTGCAGGATACCATTCCTGTCATCATTCCTTTTATCTGCTTGACAATAGACAGCAACGTCATCAAACCTGCCTCTCTAGGTTCCTTCATGCACCAGAAAGCAGGCACCTGACAAGCAATCAGACCAGCAGTGCCCAGTTGAGTGCATAACAGCCCCAGACCGTTTGGCCCCATTCCGTTCCTAATTAATGTAAAACCTCAGGGAGGAATGTGAGACCTGAGGAGTGTCCTGCTAATCCAGAGATGTTAGAGTTAAAAAGGACACTTTCCTTAAAATATATTTAGCTGAATAATCATATACACGGCAATTGATTTGTATTCCTGTTAAGATACAAATCTGTTATTTGATTCAAGATATATAATCTTACTTTCTTCTGCCTCAGTATCTCCATTTAGTAAAAGGAATAATCTGTGCACATTATTTAACCTAGTATTTCCTATCACTTGGTTTAGTCTCTTCTATAAGTGTAAGACCAAGTTCAACATCAACTTTGAAACAGACTACAGATTTTCTGAGTTGGAAGCAGACATGTGGAAGTGTGGAGAAAATGTTTGTCTGCATCACAGTAAGTATATCCTAGAAGAGCTTTCTTTTAAAGGAAAGAAATGTATATTGCTAATAGGAGAGATTTGACTAGGTCTAAGATAAACCTCTCAGCTCTAAGAACCAAGGTTGCTCAACATTCGGGAGGGACTCACCCAAGCCATTGTCAATTTTTGAGGCTCCCAGTATACTAAAAATTAAATATATCAAAATAAGATTTTAAATATTGTGACATTTTTTTATTTAAGATTCCAAATACATTAACACAAAACGTATACTATCTGCATGTTGAACTACATTTGATCATATGCTTTGTGAACTTGATAACTAAGTCAAACAGCCTTTCTCCCCATCTTTCTTAGCTCACTCACTGCATAGGAGGTTCTGCTAAAGATTATTGCATCTTTATAAAGAGCAAAGGAGTCTGATCCTCTTTTTCTTCCTTATTTAGTTCACTATTAAAGCCAACTAATGTAGCAAAAAGAAACTAAATTACATGACATTTATTTAATGTACATAATTTTTTTAAAATAATTACTGTTACCACTTTCCAGTAGATTTTGAAACCTAGCCACCTCCAGAGAGTTTTAAAACCTTTTTTTTTTTTTTTTTTTTTTTTTGCGGTACGCGGGCCTCTCGCTGCTGTGGCCTCTCCCGTTGCGGAGCACAGGCTCCGGACACGCAGGCTCAGCGGCCATGGCTCAC
>NC_041217.1:66525867-66526288 GCF_002837175.3 Physeter macrocephalus
CTCCGCGGCATGTGGGATCTTCCTGGACCGGGGCACGAACCTGTGTCCACTGCATCGGCACGCGGCACGCGGACTCTCAACCACTGCGCCACCAGGGAAGCCCTTCCTTTTTTTTTTTTTTTTTTGAGGCCATATTCCTTTTGTCTTTCACATTTAAGAATGTAATCAAGACTTGCTCTCCCGGCTATGATGGAGTATAATGCAACAACCTAATGCTCTCAGAGAGAACAATTAGAAAAGCCAGAAAAACTTTTTACAAATAGAAAAATAAATCTCTCTTAAAGCATTAGAGGGCTTCCCTGGTGGCACAGTGGTTGAGAGTCCGCCTGCCGATGCAGGGGACACGGGTTCGTGCCCCGGTCTGGGAGGATCCCACATGCCACGGAGCGGCTGGGCCCGTGAGCCATGGCCGCTGAGCCTG
>NC_041217.1:66526468-66530577 GCF_002837175.3 Physeter macrocephalus
TCATTAGAGAGCTACACCACTAAGGCCAATATCCCAGAGAAGAAGGAAAGCTCATTGAAATCAGCTCAACTTTCTTCCTGCCACTTTTCTCCTTGCAATATCTGTCAACTTTTGGCTCTGTATGTATGGAAAGCTGAGGAGCTAGCAGAGGGCAGCTGCTACGAAGCAGAGAAGTAGCAGAGCTTTCAGAAATTGTAAAGGTTGAAAAGATGAAAATGGGAGCTCCTGGCTGTCAAAAGCAACCAGGACTTGAGAGCCAAAATGTCTGAGAGAAGGGAAGTGCAGAAAAGTGAGTCCAACACTTACCACCAGTTTTCTCCTGGAGGAATTGTGTGATTCTTAAACTATGTAAGGCAAGA
Organism: Physeter macrocephalus; assembly: GCF_002837175.3. NCBI lineage: Eukaryota > Metazoa > Chordata > Mammalia > Artiodactyla > Physeteridae > Physeter > Physeter macrocephalus. Next base: position 66,526,828 of record NC_041217.1, read on the forward strand.
GACCAAGTCAATAGAAAGTGATTAAAAAGCATGGGAGAGTTTGGGGTGGGGAGGGAGTCTCATAGTACTTTGAAGACAAAAATGAGAGCTCAAGACACGTTCCTGAGTGGGAATAAATAGCACAGTCTCTCATGTGGGATCACTGGAGTGCTACATTCTAGGAGTGGGGGTGAACTGAGGCTGACCACACATTAAAAAGATTGAAACTTGGCATTTCTACTTCCCCCTAGGGTGTAAAAACATAATGTTGCTTCCACACTAAAGCAAGAAAAAACTGAAGAAATTGCAAAATTACTTTTCCAAGCCCATTATGGCTCTAAGGTCTCAGAGCAAGCAAGTGGCCTCAATTTCAAGGAGGGATAGACCCCTTCAAAGATAAATGAGATACGGGCTGGGTCACCTGTGGCAGAGCATGAGGGGAACGGGTGGCTGAACTGTTGAAGGCCAGTGTGGACCAGCATGTTGGCCTGAAATAGCTGATGGTCTCAGACTCAGTAGGGTTCCACACTCACTCACAGGTTCTTTTTCATGGACCTCCACTGGGTACTCATGGAAAAGATTGGGGAAAGGGGTTGGAACGGGGCCAGAAACCAGGGAGAACATCTCTAATTGGTGCAGGTCTGCAGAAGTTAATTGGTTGTCACTTCAGAGCCTCCCCTTGCTGCTGAATTCTTCTCTTAAAGAGAGGAAAATACTTAAGCTTACTTAAGAACTTAAGTTCTTACTTAACCAGAACTCTTCTAGTTATAGATATACATGCTATCAAACAATATTAGTAATGCCACTTTGGAAAACTATATCTAATAGAGCTGTATATATGCATTCCACTCTGATCCAACATTCTACTTCTAGATAAATACTCAATAGAAATGGATACATAAAGTGTTCACCAAGAGATATATAGAGAAATGTTCAAAGCCAATTTACTAATAATGACCAAAAAGTAGAACTAACCCAAATAGCCATCAACTAGAGGTCAGTATATTCCATGGTGTATTCCTACAACAGAATGTCATATAGCAATAAGAATAGACAAATTATTATTATCTGCAACCACAAGAATGAATCTCACAACATAATGTTGATTAAAGAAGCCAGACATAAAATAGTATATATTATATGATTCCATTTACATAAAGTTCAAAAATAGGCAAAACTAATAAAAAGTGATGGAAGTCATTATAACTTTAGGGGTGGGTATGGGGATACTAGTAATATTCTACTTCCTGATCTAAGAGACAATTACACAGGAATTTACTTTATAAAAATTCACTGATCTACACATTTGTAATCTGTGCACTTTTCTGGTGTATATCTTACTCCAACAAAAATTTACATTAAAAATATTTACAAGCAGAAAATAGTATTTACAATTTTAAAATACAGATAAATACTATTTTTAACTTTAACAAATTTAAATTATGCTTACATTGAGCAGGCTCTATTCTAACTGCTTTATGAATAGTAACACATTTAGTCTTCATAGCAACCTTATAATTTATTGTCTCCATTTTACAGATGAGGAGATTTGAGAAATGTTAGGTAACTTTCCCAAGTACTCAGCCAGCAGGTGTCAGAGCAGGAATTTGAACCCAGACAGTTTGTGCTCTTAGTTAGCACCTTTTGCTGCAGGAGAGACTTATAGCCTCTTACCTTATTCCTGCTCTAAATAACTGTGTTCACTTGAACATATTTTAAAAGTCATTTTATATATGTGTATATTTAGATTATAATGACATCAATATTACTAATAGCTGCCATTTGTTTTTTTAATCCTCCTTCATAATATTTTGGATGTTCTGAGATAATAAGTGATGGGCTGATAAACAGTGAATGGAGGAGCTTCAAGATGGCGGAAGAGTAAGACGCAGAGATCACCTTCCTCCCCACAAATACATCAGAAATACATCTACATGTGGAACAACACCTACAGAACACCTACTGAACGCTGGCAGAAGACCTCAGACCTCCCAAAGGCAAGAAACTCCCCACGTACCTGGGTAGGGCAAAAGAAAAAACAGAGACAAAAGAATAGGGACGGGACCTGCACCAGTGTGAGGGAGCTGTGAAGGAGGAAAGGTTTCCACACACTAGAAGCCCCTTTGCGGGCGGAGACTGAGGGTGGTGGACGGGGGGAGCTTCGAAGCCGCGGAGGAGAGCACAGTAACAGTGTGCGGAGGGCAAAGCGGAGATCCCGCAGAGGATCGGTGCCGACCGGCACTCACCAGCCCGAGAGGCTTGTCTGCTCACCCGCTGGGAAGGGCGGCGGCTGGGAGCTGAGGCTCTGGCTTCGGTTGGATCGCCGGGAGAGGACTGGGGTTGGCTTCGTGAACACAGCCTGAAGGGGTTAGTGCACCACGGCTAGCCGGGAGGGAGTCTGGGAGAAGTCTGGAGCTGCCGAAGAGGCAAGAGAAGTTTTCTTGCCTCTGTTTCCCGGTGCGCGAGGAGAGGGGATTAAGAGCGCCGCTTAAAGGAGCTCCAGAGACGGGCGCAAGCCGCAGCTATCAGCACGGACCCCAGAGACGGGCATGAGACGCTAAGGCCGCTGCTGCCGCCACCAAGAAGCCTGTATGCGAGCACAGGTCACTGTCCACACCGCCCCTCCTGGGACCCTGTGCAGCCCCCCACTGCCAGGGTCCCGTGATCCAGGGACAACTTACCCAGGAGAACGCACGGTGCGCCTCAGGCTGGTGCAACGTCACGCTGGCTGAGTCACGCCGGCCTCTGCCGCCGCAGGCTCGCCCCACATTCCGTGCCCCTCCCTCCCCCTGGGCTGAGCCAGAGCCCCCGAATCAGCTGCTCCTTTAACCCCGTCCTGTCTGAGCGAAGAGCAGATGCCCTCGGGCGATCTACACACAGAGGCGGGGCCAAGTCCAAAGCTGAACCCCAGGAGCTGTGCGAACAAAGAAGAGAAAGGGAAATTTCTCCCAGCAGCCTCAAGAGCAGCGGATTAAGGCTCCTCAATCAACTTGATGTACCCTGCATCGGTGGAAAACCTGAATAGACAACGAATCATCCCAAATTGAGGAGGTGGACTTTGGGAGCAAAGATATATATATATTTTTTTCCCCTTTTTCTCTTTTTGTGAGTATGTATGTGTATGCTTCTGTGTGTGATTTTGTCTGTATAACTTTGCTTTTACCATTTGTCCTAGGGTTCGGTCTGTCCGTTTTTGTTTTTTTTTAGTATACTTTTTGGTGCTTGTTATCATTGGTGGATTTGTTTTTTGGTTTGGTTGCTCTCTTCTTTCTCTCTCTTTTTTTAATATTACTTAAAAATTTTTTTAATAATTATTTTTTATTTCAATAACTTTTTAATTTAATTTTACTTTATTTTATTTTATCTTCTTCTTTCTTTCTTTCTTTTTTTTTTCCTCCCTTTTATTCTGAGCTGTGTGGATGACAGGCTCTTGGTGCTCCACCCAGGCATCAGAGCTGTGCCACTGAGGTGAGAGAGCCAAGTTCAGGACACTGGTCCACATGAGACCTCTCAGCTCCATGTAATATTAAATGGAGAAAACCTCCCAGAGATCTCCATCTCAATGCCAAGACCCAGCTCCACTCAACGACCAGCAAGCTACAGTGCTGGACACCCTATGCCAAACAACTAGCAAGACAGGAACACAACCCCATCCATTAGCAGACAGGCAGCCTAATATCATAATAAGGCCACAGACACCACGAAACACACCACGAGACGTGGACCTGCCCACCAGAAAGACATGATCCAGCCTCATCCACCAGAACACAG
>NC_041217.1:66530795-66532514 GCF_002837175.3 Physeter macrocephalus
TGAGGACAGTCTCAGAGACCTCTGGGACAACATTAAACACACCAACATTCGAATTATAGTGGTCCCAGAAGAATAAGAGAAAAAGAAAAGGACTGAGAAAATATATGAAGAGATTATAGTTGAAAACTTCCCTAATATGGGAAAGGAAATAGTTAAGCAACTCCAGGAAGCACAGAGAGTCCCACATAGGATAAATCCGAGGAGAAACACCCCAAGACACATGTTAATGAAACTATCAAAAATTAAATACAAAGAAAACGTATTAAAAGCAGCAAGGGAAAAACAACAAATAACACACAAGGGAATCCCCATAAGGTTAACAGCTGATCTATCATCAGAAACTCTGCAAGCCAGAAGAGGGGTGGCAGGACATATTTAAAGTGATGAAGGAGAAAAACCTACAACCAAGATTACTCTACCCAGCAAGGATCTCATTCAGATTTGATGGAGAAATGAAAACCTTCACAGACAAGCAAAAGCTAAGACAATTCAGCACCACCAAACCAGCTTTACAACAAAGGCTACAGGAACCTCTCTAGGCAGGAAACACAAGAGAAGGAAAAGACCTGCAATAACAAACCCCAAACAATTAAGAAAATAGTAATAGGAACACACGTATAGATAATTACCTTAAATGTAAATTGATTAAATGCTCCAACCAAAAGACATAGACTGGCTGAATGGATACAAAAACAAGACCCATATATATGCTGTCAACAAGAGACCCACTTCAGACCTAGGGACACATACAGACAAAGTGAGGGGATGGTAAAAGATATTGCATGCAAATGGAAATCAAAAGAAAGCTGGAGTAGCAATTCTAATATCAGACAAAATAGACTTTAAAAACACAGACTATTACAAGAGACAAAGAAGGGCACTACATAATGATCAAAGGATCAATCCAAGAAGAAAATATAAAAATTGTAACTATTTCTGCACCCATCATAGGAGCACCTCAATATATAAGGCAAATATTAACAGCCATAGAAGGGTAAATCGACAGTAACACAATCATAGTAGGGGACTTTAACACCCCACTTTCACCAATGGACAGATCATCCAAAATGAAAATAAATAAAGAAACACAGGCTTTAAATGATACATTAAACAAGATGGACTTCATTGATATTTATAGGACATTCTATCCAAAAACAACAGAATACACATTTTTCTCAAGTGCTCATGGAACATTCTCCAGGATAGATCATATCTTGGGTCACAAATCTAGCCTTGGTAAATTAAAGAAAATTGAAATCGTATCAAGTATCTTTTCCAACCACAACGCTATGAGACTAGATATCAGGTTAAAGGGAAAAAAACGTAAAACACACAAACACACGGAGGCTAAACAATACGTTACTAAATAACCAAGAGATCACTGAAGAAATCAAAGAGGAAATAAAAAAATACCTAGAGACAAACAAACAAATGACAATGAAAACAAGACGACCCAAAACCTATGGGATGCAGCAAAAGCAGTTCTAAGAGGGAAGTTTATAGCTATACAATCCTACCTTAAGAAACAAGAAACATCTCAAATAACCAACCTAAACTTACACCTAAAGCAATTAGAGAAAGAACAACAGCAACAACAACAAAAAACTCCAGTGAGCAGAAGGAAAGAAATCATAAAGATCAGATCAGAAATAAATGAAAAAGAAATGATGGAAATGATAGCAAAGATCAATAAAACTAAAAGCTGGTTCTTTGAGAAGA
>NC_041217.1:66540133-66591838 GCF_002837175.3 Physeter macrocephalus
AAAGAAGACATACAGATGGCCAACAAACACATGAAAGGATGCTCAACATCACTAATCATTAGAGAAATGCAAATCAAACCTACAATGAGGTATCACCTCACACCAGTCAGAATGGCCATGATCAAAAAATCTACAAACAATAAATCCTGGAGCGGGTGTGGAGGAAAGGGAACCCTCTTTCACTGTTGGTGGGAATGTATATTGATACAGCAACTATGAGAACAGTATGGAGGTTCCTTTAAAAACTAAAAATAGAACTACCATATGACCCAGCAATCCCACTACTGGGCATATACCCTGAGAAAACCATAATTCATAAAGAGTCATGTACCAAAATATTAATTGTAGCTCTATTTACAATAGCCAGGACATGAAAGCAACCTTAAGTGTCCATCAACAGATGAATGGATAAAGAATATGTGACACATAAATACAGTGGAATATTACTCATCCATAAAAAGAAACGAAATTGAGTTATTTGTACTGAGGTGGATGGACCTAGAGTCTGTCATATAGAGTAAAGTAAGTCAGAAAAAGAAAAACAAATACCGTATGCTAACACATATATATGGAATCAAAAAAAATGGTCATGAAGAACCTAGGAGCAAGAGGGGAATAAAGACAGACCTACTAGAGAATGGACTTGAGGATACGGGGAGGGGGAAGGGTAAGCTGGGCCAAAGTGAGAGAGTGATGTGGACATATATACACTACCAAAAGTAAAATAGGTAACTAGTGGTAAGCAGCCACATAGCGCAGGGAGATAGCTCGGTGCTTTGTGACCACCTGGAGGTGTGGGATAGGGAGGGTGGGAGGGAGGGAGACACAAGAGGGAAGAGATATGGGAACATATGTATATGTATAACTGAAGAATGGACTTGATGATACGGGGAGGGGGAAGGGTAAGCTGGGCCAAAGTGAGAGAGTGATGTGGACATATATACACTACCAAAAGTAAAATAGATAACTAGTGGTAAGCAGCCACATAGCGCAGGGAGATAGCTCGGTGCTTTGTGACCACCTGGAGGTGTGGGATAGGGAGGGTGGGAGGGAGGGAGACACAAGAGGGAAGAGATATGGGAACATATGTATATGTATAACTGATTCACTTTGTTATAAAGCAGAAACTAACACAACATTGTAAAGCAATTATACTCCAATAAAGATGTTAAAAAATAAAAAAATAAATAAACAGTGAATGAGTTACTTATATCATTTCAGACAATTCCATCCATCTTAATGCAGAGAGATGGATGTTGATTTTTCATCTCTCCTGTAGTTCTATGATTTTATGAATCATGTCTCAGAGTAGGTCATTCTCAGTGTAAATGAGTTAGGTCGAGTCTGAAATCATTGACTCATTCATTTATTCATTCACTCGACAAATAGCATTTGAGTACCTGCTATGTTCCAGGTACTGTTTGAGGTATGGAGGATATTGTGATAAATGAGACAAAGAGTTTAATCTCAGGGGAGGATGCACTGGCCAAATAACAAATAAACATATAACATAATGCCAAATAGTAATAGCTGTCAAGGAGAAAAATATATCAGAGGGAGGGCATAGAATGTGGCAAAGGGATTGTGCAGACAGTGCTGAGCTATTTCATATAGGATGGCCAGGGAGGGCCTCTCTGAGGAAGCAGTCTTTGAGCGGAAGACTAAATAAAATGAGAGATTAAAGCTTTAACCTCTACTCTTATGTTAGAAAGAGATGGATACACAAATCTGATTTGTACATACATCCTAGATTTGTATCTCCATCTCAATCTCTATCTCTCTACCTATCATCTATCTATCCAACTGGATTAAGAGTGGTCCTGCCAGAGAGACCAGAAAGTGCAAAGATTCTGAGGTAGGAATAACTTGGAAGTTTAGGGAAGCAGCAAATAGCCCAATGTACCTGGGGTGGAGTGAGCTAGGAAAAGAGAGGTGGGGTGAAGTTGGAGAAGTCGTCAGAGGCCAAATGCTGTAGGGCTATGTAAACTCTGAGAAACTTGGAATTTGTTCAAAATGTGATATGAAGCCACTTGGAGATTTTGGAGCAAAAGTGAGGGATGGTCAGATTTTTATTTCCATAATATGACTCTGACAACTGTATAGAAAATATACTACAGGAAAGAGGCAAGAGGTAATAGCGATGGCTACAGTGATTCAGATGGTCATCAGGCAACATCCGTTTGTGAATGGTGTAATATCTGAAGTTTAGTTCAACTCCCCTAAATACCATGTTTTTGGGCTTGTCTCTGTCTGTGAACTGGGATTTAATTCTTTCCCTATATGAGTGAATAGATTCTCCAATAAAGATGTTAAAAAATAAAAAAATAAATAAACAGTGAATGAGTTACTTATATCATTTCAGACAATTCCATCCATCTTAATGCAGAGAGATGGATGTTGATTTTTCATCTCTCCTGTAGTTCTATGATTTTATGAATCATGTCTCAGAGTAGGTCATTCTCAGTGTAAATGAGTTAGGTCGAGTCTGAAATCATTGACTCATTCATTTATTCATTCACTCGACAAATAGCATTTGAGTACCTGCTATGTTCCAGGTACTGTTTGAGGTATGGAGGATATTGTGATAAATGAGACAAAGAGTTTAATCTCAGGGGAGGATGCACTGGCCAAATAACAAATAAACATATAACATAATGCCAAATAGTAATAGCTGTCAAGGAGAAAAATATATCAGAGGGAGGGCATAGAATGTGGCAAAGGGATTGTGCAGACAGTGCTGAGCTATTTCATATAGGATGGCCAGGGAGGGCCTCTCTGAGGAAGCAGTCTTTGAGCGGAAGACTAAATAAAATGAGAGATTAAAGCTTTAACCTCTACTCTTATGTTAGAAAGAGATGGATACACAAATCTGATTTGTACATACATCCTAGATTTGTATCTCCATCTCAATCTCTATCTCTCTACCTATCATCTATCTATCCAACTGGATTAAGAGTGGTCCTGCCAGAGAGACCAGAAAGTGCAAAGATTCTGAGGTAGGAATAACTTGGAAGTTTAGGGAAGCAGCAAATAGCCCAATGTACCTGGGGTGGAGTGAGCTAGGAAAAGAGAGGTGGGGTGAAGTTGGAGAAGTCGTCAGAGGCCAAATGCTGTAGGGCTATGTAAACTCTGAGAAACTTGGAATTTGTTCAAAATGTGATATGAAGCCACTTGGAGATTTTGGAGCAAAAGTGAGGGATGGTCAGATTTTTATTTCCATAATATGACTCTGACAACTGTATAGAAAATATACTACAGGAAAGAGGCAAGAGGTAATAGCGATGGCTACAGTGATTCAGATGGTCATCAGGCAACATCCGTTTGTGAATGGTGTAATATCTGAAGTTTAGTTCAACTCCCCTAAATACCATGTTTTTGGGCTTGTCTCTGTCTGTGAACTGGGATTTAATTCTTTCCCTATATGAGTGAATAGATTCCCTCTTCTTGAAACAAAGCAGTGGTGAGTTATTCCTTCAAAATGGCACCACAGAGAGCCTTACTATACTAGTTTGCAAGGGCTGCAGTAACAAAGTACCACAAATGGATTACTTAAACAACAGAAATGTATTGTCTCACTGTTCTGGATGCCAGAAGTCCATAATCAATGTATCAGCAGGGTTGTTTCCTTCTGAGGGCTGTGAGGGAAGAACCTGCCCCCCGCCTCTCTCCTCAGCTGTAAGTGGCTGTCTTCTCCCTGTGTCTCTTTACACTATCTTCCCTCTGTGGGTGTCACTTTCCCTTCACATGATGTTCTTTTTATAAAGAAAGACACCAGTCATATTGGATTAGGGCCCACACTAATTATCTCATCTAAACTTTACTAATTATATCTGTATCAACCCTATTTCCAAATGGGGTCACATTCTGAGAGGGTTAGGACTTCAACATATGAATTTGGAGGAGACACAATTAAATCCTAACACTTGTAATAGTCGAAGAATAGAGACTTAGGGAAAGAAAGACCTCAGATATAATCCCTTCTCTCATGTGCCTTGCATTGCATGCATACAAGCCTTGTGTTACTGTCTGTTTGCAGACTGTGGTGGTGAAATCTACCTTTAACATAATCAGAGTCACTTCCATGACTTGAGCACCTACTATTGGCCAAACACTGTACAGTATTGTACATATATTATCTCACTTAGTCTATACACACTCTCTGTGGGATAGATTCTGTTACCTACATTTTACAGATGACAAAACTAAAATTCAGAGAATATCAATAACTTGTCCAAAGTAACTACTTTAGGCAAAATAAAATGCCAGTGTAAATTCTTAGCCACAGCAGTATTTTTTCTTTAAATTTGTCATTAAATTAAAAAAATAATATATAGCAATTACAACAGAAAGTATGAACACTAGATAGAATCATTAAGAATGTATATTTCAAATAATATTAAGCAAATAAGAAATAGAATCCAAAATCATATACATGCTATAATAATACTTATGCAAAAAGTATCTGTGTGTCTAAGTGAACGCTGAAAGAAATCAGAGGGCAAGATAAACTTTGGAAGTATGGGTAGTTTATAGTATGATTTTCTTCTTAATGTCATAAATGCTAATGTTAACATTTTAAAGGTAAAAGTGTAATTTACATTTTTAATATATTAATCCACTTTCCATATTAATTAACTAGAATTCAAATGCCAGCATGCACCTCCTCAATGAAATTATTTTGGGCCTTCAAGGATATGAAACTATTTTAATCTCAGCATCCAAACAATTCATAATGTTGTTTTTTCCCTTCACCCTGACTTTAAGGTCTACACTGGAAAATCTAAAGGTCTTCAGGGCTGCCTGCTCTATGAACTCTATAAGTATTGGAGATCAAGTCTCATGAATGAAATTGGCATAAATCCACACCTAATTAGACGTTGCAGGGAGGGCAGCCAGCCATCTGGCTTGGATTATACACATGCAAATCCAGCTGAGGTACAGCATCAACTCAGGAGGCTGCCCAGCAGAGTTTGTTTCATCTCTCTTCATCCACCTTCACCCCTTCCTCTCCTCTGTCACTTATGGAGAGGGAGCTTGCAAAGAGAAGCAGCACTCCTTTCCGGAGAACTCCACTATGACTGTGTGAAGATCTTTCTGCCGTTCACTGAATATTCATGGAAATTTCCTGAATATTAATATTTATGACAATTCCCTGAATACATGTCTGGTGTGTGACTGTGAAAGAATGATAGAAATTAATTATTTTCTTTGAGTTACCACCCGTTAGATCAAATTTGCATGCTGCAGGAAGAGCTGTTGGAAGTCGGCCTCTGGCAGGAAGCCGCATCTAACACCCCAGGTCTGATTCATCTCCCTTAAAGGTATAAGCTAGTTGTAGTTGATAATCATGTCTCTAAAACTTGGGTGAAGGTGAGCTCCCTTAACCTCATCTGACCATTGCGTTACAATATAATTTCTCCTTGCATCAAGGGGATAGGGAAACTAGCATGGTCACATCATTAGGATAAGGAGAAAAGACTCCAACAGGGTATGGGAGAGTGGGTCATGGGGAAGGAAATGTTGGAAGGACTGAGATGTACCTAGTCAGCTTCAGAATTGTCAAATGATGAAAGAAGGAACATTTGACAATTCTGAGGCTTACTGGGTACGTCTCAGTCCTTCCAACATTTCCTTCCAACCGAAATGTCAGCCTTTTTCTTCTGCACCCATCCAAATCCCACCCTCTTCAAAGTCTAGGTCACATCCAACATTCTCAAGGTCTCTCCTTATTGCTCTAATCTATACTGAACTCTTCATGCAATTACAGCAGAGGAGACATCTGCATGGAGAGACAAAGTTGGTCCATGAGCATGGGATCAGAACAAGTTAGTGAGTTCCCTTCATGGCTGACAACAACACTAAGAGCCTGGGACATACATCTTTGTGTGGTTTGTTGCCAACGGGACTGCATTAGCCAGATAGGGCAGCCTATCCTCTGCACTGGGATGGAGACAATATAGTAAATTATTTTTCTTTTCTCTAGGCTCCTAATAAACCACTCCATTTCTCTAAATATGTTCTTCTTCACATAAATTCTAACTCTTTTTAAAAATTAATTTTTATTGGAATACAGTTGATTTACAATGTTGTGCTAGTTTCTGCTGTACAGCAAAGTGAATCAATTATACATATACAGATATCCACTCTTTTTTAGATTCTTTTCCCATATAGGTCATTAGAGATTATTGAGTAGAGTTCCCTGTGCTATACAGAAGGTTCTTATTAGTGATCTATTTTATGTATAGTGGTGTGTATATGTCAATGCCAATCTCCCAATTCATCCCTCTCCCCCTTTCCCACTTGGTAACCATAAGTTTGTTTTCTACATCTGTGACTCTATTTCTGCTTTGTAAATAAGTTTATTTGTACCATTTTTTTAGATTCCACACACAAGCAGTATCATATGATATTTGTCTCTCTCTCTCTGCATAAGTTCTAACTCTTGGACTGATGATGTTTTCAAAGTATCACCAAGCACCTTATGCAAAATACTTGTCAATATTATTGATTAGGTTAACTTTTTCCCTCACATATTTCCCTCTTGGCTCCTTGTGACTATTCACTGTGATTGGCTAAGGCACATATTTCTAGACAGTATCTCAGGGTGAATTCTTTTAAGTGTAGCTCACCTTATCAAGAGTTTAATTCTACTCATCCCATTCTCAGACTTAAGCTGATTTTTTAAATTCTGAAGGCATCTTACTCTATCCCTCTCTTTTCGTGAACTTCTTTGATTCACTTCTAGTGATTTTATCACTCTACTTAGAACTTGGTTTCATTCTATGCTGTTTTGTTGAGTATTGGCTCTGTACAAGTAAACACTTACCTCCTCAGTTGTATTGTAAACATACAGAGGCAAGGACATGACTGGCACATCTTTGATCCCCCACAGGGACTAGTAGGCCTGGGCACCAAAGAAATATTTAATAATCACTCGGACTTAGGTTTTTGCCTTTAAGATGGGAGTGCCGAGACCATTGACAAATAGCTCTGGACAAGAGACGCCATTCCAGAAAAATAAACTTGATTGTGTGAGAATCTCTTTCCTGCACCTCTTTCTCAGTTTACCTCACCTGCTTCACCAGTTTTTATTCTCACCCACATAAAATTTGGAGCATAGGTTTCAGATTGCAACCCTGGCTACACACCACAATTTTACTTCTTAGGTCTCAGCCTAAATCTGATATCTGTTTTTTTCTTTCTTTGTATATCCCTGCTTATCTCTGTCGTCATTCTGCTAAGACCCAAATCACACAAGCCATGATACCATTTTTTTAACTAAAAAGTGAAAAATTAGCAGCTGTGACTGAATCAAGTTCATCTCTTTATTGCCTGGTATCATTACTTGCACACCCTGCAGTTCTCCACAAACATGATTGAATAAGCAAGGAAATGAATGAATGATGGGATGATTACTCTTCTTGTCCTGAGCACTGAAGATACTGATTACAATTTCCTTAAGATCGGGTCTTTGGGTCCTGAAATCGACACCGTCTCAAACGCACACACACATGGAGTTGTCCTTCTAAGTCATCTTTCCAATGTTCACTGGTCCCCTTATCCTCATCACTTTCCTATATAGTCTTCCACAGCTGCATCCCTGACCTGCTTTCTAAAAGTCCATCTTACAACTGTAGATGCCTAATGAGTCTGATTACCTGTTATGCCATCATATATAAAATGGGACTGATAAAAATGTTTAGTTCTTATTCTAATTTTAAGGATAAATGATAATTCTTCAAAAATCACTGAGCTCCGTACCTGGCACATTTTAAGTGCTCAAAAGATATTACCAATGCTCTTATTTTTATTAATTTATTAATACCTACTTTATAGATGCAGCTATAACTTAAATCTAATAAAATTTAAAATAAATTCTTTATTGTCTTTCCTAAAGATGGTCTACTGCTTCTCGATTTCTGCCACTGTCCACTCAGACCTTAACAATTAGCACCACTTTTGATGTCTTCTCCTGCAATTTTAGTCCTCTTATCTCACAATCCTGCCCTGCCTGGTTTTTCGAGCTGCAGGCCCTATTCCCTTCGGTATATGCTGATATTAGATCTAATGGAATTTTCCTAAAATACCACTCTGATTATATAACTCCCTTCCTTAGAAAATTTTCATGGCTCCTCACTGCTAATAGAAAAGTTCAAATTCCTTAACTCAGCATCCTACTCTCTCCATTATAAGGCTCTGACTTCCCCATCTATCATCATTGACTCCCCTAAATATCCCATAGTTACAAGAAAATGGACTTATCCTTAACTCCTGCAACAGATTATGGCATGGTCTTTCCCCTCTCTGAATGGATTGTCCTCTTTCCACTTAATCTAAAATGCATTCTTCCCTCAGTAAGCTTTTCTAGTCCACCACAGCCCACACAAGCAATCTGTTTGACCTTAATGCTTGTATTTAGTAACCAAGCACTCATTTGGCAAGGATATTTGACTTCTAGTGTTCTTCTGGATGCAAAAAAACTCTTGTGATTCATGTCTTCATGAGAAGTTTTAAGTTGAACATATGAAATTGACATTTATTCGGTCAAAGATGGCCAAATACTGACAATTTCATATGATTTAACACCCAAATGCAATTAAAAATACAAATTTAATTCTATTATTCCCATATCCAATGCTGCAGACACAGAATCTGTGTTTCTTTCCAGAAACATTTTTTTTTAATTCACCAAACAATCCTTGCAGATTTTCTAACCATATCATGGTGAAAGAGTCTAGTGAGTGCTAATATCTTTTTCTCAACAACCTGTGTTAATCCAATCAAGAAATATATGTCTGTAGCATGCCTGAGTCCCTCTTATCAACACATTATTCTTTGGTCTGAATTGCCCCTGAATTTCCCTATTCCTGAGGGTCTGCAAAATAAATTTCTCAGAAAGCGTCTTAGTCTGTTCAGGCAGTTAAAACAAAATACCACACACAGGGTAGCTTATAAACAAGAGAAATTTATTTCACACAGCTCTGGAAACTGAGAAGTCCAAGATCAAGTCATGGTTTCATTTCGAAGGCTGTGTCCTCTCAGGTGGAAAGGGGGGAGCCTCTTTTATAAAGACATTAATCACTTCTCAAAGGTCCCACCTCCTATGTCATCACACTGGGCATTAGGATTTCAACATATGAATTTGGGGGAGACACAAACATTCAGACCATAGCAGAAAGTAAGTGTCTTCTCAACATCATCGTTGTCTATTTACAAGAGTCAAAGACCTAATGAAAGAAATGTTAGATCAGACTACTGTATCCCCAACATAGAGGAAGGAGAAATACTGTCACAGCCTTTCATTGTCAGCTCCTTGAGAACTGAGGCTGACACATTCTGTTCCAAAATGTAACACAACACCTAGTTCGAAGATTTTGTGAGTTGAAAAAATTAGTAGCCCTAGAACGGGATACTAAGTTAAAGGACTTCATTGTGTTTCATTTTATTCAATTACTGTCATAAATATACTTTTGATTGGCATTCTTTGATCATTCAGTTTTCAAATTCTGTCTCTACTATTTTCCATTCTTAAGTATACTTGTATTCATGTTTTTCTTGAATTTTATGCTGTTTTTCAACCATCGGATATTCAGGCTTGTGTATAAGAATAATTTGATAGATTTCTAGGAGTTGATAAAATTCTTTAGTTAATTGATTGGGTTTTTTAAATAACTTTTCTGTACTTGTAGTGATTTTTCTGCATTATAATGGTTTTTGTTTGTTTGTTTTTTGGGTGTTTTCTTTTTTTTGGCTGTGTGGCTTGGGGCATCTTAGTTCCCAGACCAGGGATGGAACCCGCGCCCCCTACAGCGGAAGCACAGAGTCCTAACCACGGGACCACCAGGGAATTCCCTATAATGTTTCTTTTAATACCCTAAAGGACAGGAATCATGTAGCATTATATTTTTGAAAATTTAAAATAGAATTTTGTTTCAGGTTTCCAGACCTAATGGATAATATTTGAATATTTTCTGCTTTTAGGGGTTATTTTCTTTTTAAGAGACAACAATAATTTTCAATACTTTTAACTATATATTTTTTAACTTCTACATTCAAAAATAAATCTATTGATCTGAAAATCATTAATGATAATTAAAGCTAGTTTACGAGCATTTATAAAATTTCAGGCACTGTTCTAAATACTATAATATATATTTATATATTTAGCCTTCCTGAGTCTAAGATTTAAAATGGTTAATAACTAACTCAAGGCACTACAGCTATTATCATCATAGTTTGGGTAGCTCTTTAAATTCAAAAGTTGTTCTTAACCACTCCACTATTCTAACCTTCAGGTGTTCTGAGGGTTCCGGAAGTCTATTTGGTTGCAGAAGAGGTCTGTGCATTGTGCAATTGTCCTTGAATGACTTTACTGTGGTTTATGACTTTCTGATACCCTTTGCCAACAGAAAGCATGGATTGGAAGTTTCTGCTCTCATGGCCACACAGAGATCTAGTTAAAAATTGTGGACTTCCCTGGTGGCACAGTGGTTAAGAATCCACCTGCCAATGCAGGGGACACAGGTTTGATCCCTGGTCCTGGAAGATCCCACATGCCTCAGAGCAACTAAACCCATGCGCCACAACTACTGAGACCACGTGCCACAACTACTGAAGCCTGCACACCTCGAGCCCGTGCTCCACAACAAGAGAAGCCACCACAATGAGAAGCACGCTCACTGCAAGGAAGAGTAGCTCCCGCTGTCCGCAACTAGAGAAAGCCGGCAACGAAGACCCAATGCAGCCAAAAATAAATAAATAAAATAAATTTATTTTTAAAAAATTGTTACATCTGTTGTCTCACGTAGATTCTGTAGACTTCAGAATTAAAAGATGGTGTGCTGAGGAGTACATGAAACTACAGATTATCATTATGCCTCTTTCTAGTTTTAAAAACATTTTCATTTTAAAACACAGATGTTATTTTGTGGGAATGGAAACTTTACACAATTTTTTAACATGAAACATGGGACTTCAAAGAAATGTCTTGCTCTTGACCTACTCTCTTCCAACCCCCTGGAGTTTCCATTTACTTCCTCTGCAGTTAGGAAAGTGGAAAATCTTGAGATATGCTCTTTGATCTATTTTAAAGTTTCTGCCATTACACAATGACATTTGGCTCTTAGGAGCTAGTCAATTTCTTTGAGAGAAAAGAGAATATTTATGAACGGAAACCCTCTGCAGGTAAATTGTGCACAATTAGCACATTTTCTGAAGTTTTACAAAGCTACTGCTGTGTCCAAAAAAAAAAAAAAAAAATCTCCATCCATTGTATACAGAACAACTTGTTTAAGTCTCAAGCTAAACCACAAATATCTCATGCCAAGAACTTTTTAGCCTAGGCAGAGAACCTGAGACAGGAGAAATGTTAGCAGTCTGCTGGTTCTTCTTTCCAAGTGCCATTAACTGGCTTTATGTAGGAAGCTGTGCCAATAAGAATACTCTAGATGGCTATGTCCTTGCTATCAAGTGAAAAGGAGAATGGTGAGAAGCAGCAAGGTATAAGCAAAAGCTCAAGTGCTGAAAAGTCACATATGCCTTGATTGAACGCTGGCCCTGCCACTTGTTGTTTGTCCTTCAGAGAGTTACTTAACCTCTCTGAACCTCAATCTCCTTGTCTTTAAAATGGATATGATGATAATAATACTTCATAAAGTAATTGGGAATACTCAAGAGGTAAATATATATGAAGTACCTTGATCAGAGCTGGGCACATAGCCAGTTACCAAAAGAAAAAAAAGGCAACCATCACCATCATCATTAATTAGAAGGTATTAAGGAAGACCTTCCAGGCAGTCAGCCAGTTCCCAGTCACTCTCCTTCTATGTCTTATACACAGAGAGTAAAATGATCTTTTAGCACTTTATCTTCCCATGTCATAACCATGTGCAAGACCATGAGGTAGATCCCCAAAGCCAGGAGTACCAAACCCAACATCTCAATTTTGACCTTAAGACCCGTCAGTAACTTCCTCTCCCAATGCTTCAACTTCTTATTTCTCCCTTTTGAACTCAGTGTTTCTGCTAATCAATTTTTCTTTTTGTCTTTTGTTTATGACTTATTGCTCTACTCTTTTTCTAGTACACCTGAAATTCCAAGATTCCCTTTCTGCCACTTATGTGAAAGCCACACCCTTTGGGAACAGACTGGTTTGGAATCCATGCTCTGGTCCCTAGTAGCTGTGAGACCATCCTTGTTTAATTTTCCTTTTTAACCTTCAGTTTCTTAATACTAAAATGAGAACTGCAATATTAAATTCCACAGGATTAGGGGACCTAAATGAGATGACATATGTGCAGCAGCCAATAGACACATAATAGGCACTTGGTAAATGTTAGTTATATTCACCTTCATAACTATCAAAGCTTAGTGCAAAGTTCTTCTCTTATATGAGAACATACGTCCTCATTATTTCAGTCATATTTGTGGTCTTTAGCTTAATGGACTCAACTTGAGGGTGGCGGAAGATCTCCATAGATATTGAAGTTTGAATTTCAGCTCTAGAACTTGTTCATTGTGTGCGAACTTGGATAAGTACTTCAATTTCTCTGAACCTCAATTTCCACATCTGTCAAAAAATTACAAATCACTTACTGAAGGTGTGAAAATTAAGTGAGAGTGCGTATAATCATAGCATAATATTTTAGAAATGTATTTTAAAAATAGTACCTACCAGTTATTGGTTTTCACCAAGGATATTTTGATTGCAGGTATATATTCTGTCCTTGCAGCTTGATCTTTTCAAAAGCATGAGGTTTTGTTTTACAATTTTAGCACAATTTTAAGATTCTTACAAGTGAGAACCCCAAGTTTTATGGTAATTCTTAATGGATAAAGAGGATATGTTCCATTGAAAATGATTGTTGCTGATTTAGAACAAAGTAAGGATACTTTTTAGAATACTAGGATACTAGATACTAGAAGGGAAAGTTTATGGAAGAGCCTAGACAATGGTCAGTAGAAAAAGCAATAGAAGGAAGGAGAAAGCTGCCACTCTCCATCCTCCTTGCAAAAGAGATGGGCTGATGTTCTCTGTCCTCCCAGTCCAGGTGTAATTGCTCTCAAGTTCCTCCTACCAGAATCCCATGACAATGTAGACTTCCTCTTCCAATGCCATCCTTCTTCAATCCCCAGGCCTTCTGGCCTCCACAACTGCAGCTCAGATAAGTGTAGAAGTTTCTGTTTTAGCCTATTGTGTTCAACAGAGACCTAGGCATGCCTGCTTATGGTGGGAGGATTGGTCATAGGAGCTGGGCTGAGAAGTCTCCTTGGAAAGAACCAATCTAAGTCAAACTCCAAGAGCATAGCTCAAATCCTGGGTTAGGGGAGGGCAATGACTGAGTGGGACTGGAAGCAGGGCTGGTCCATCACAACAAATATGGAGATATTTTTTCTCTTTTAAACAGCATTTCTTTAGTACTCCTTTAAGCAAAAAATAATCAATTAAAATCTGAAAATGAAACTATTGTCACAAGAAGCTTCCATTTTAAGAACCAAAAGATCTAAATTCAGAATCTAGATTCTCCCTCTGAACTTGAGTATATCCCTTAACTTTTCATGGTTCTCAGCTTCCTCCTCTGTCATAGGAGAGGATTCAACTGGATGGTTTTAAGTTTCTCCCAAGTCTAGTGTTATCAGGCCATAGTCTCTTACTCAGACAGACTAAGGGTAGTTACAGACCTAAAGACCCTATTTGTGGAAACCATGACCCTGTAGTATGCCTCACATTTGCTCTGTGAATTAGTTATCTTGGCTACTTTGGTCTTCCATGATTTTCCTCCTCTCATGTTTGGGCTCAGAGGCAATGCCTTCTGTAGTTGCAAATGCTGATGCCAAATGTGACACTTACGTTGCCAGGACCCACTACTTTGCCATGCACATAAAGCTGACAGTGACTGGCTTCGTGGACACTGAAATCCCTCTGGTTATACCACCTCTGTCCCTGTTACCGTCATGGGAAACACCTTGTGTTACTGGCGAAGGTCCAGGCACCAGTGCTCCTGATACCTTAGGCTCCCAGGGCACCACAGAGATTTTAGGAAAATAGCTATTTTACCCATACTTTTATTATATCCAGTTCACTCTAAGACTCAGGCTTGGTTCTTTGTGGACTGGGGTGGACTGCACCCCAGAATCATGCCTCTCTCCAACCCTGGCCCTCTGGCCTTGAAAAAGAAGTGGAAAACACTTCTCTCTCTTTTGGCATTCTATTGTATTCTTTCTCCTCCACTTTTATCCCTCTCCTGGGATGATTAAAGGACCATAGTCCACCTGTTAAGAAATATTTTCTTCTGGAATTCTGAAATATCATAATTTATTTTCTTAAGTATTTCTAAGTAAGAAAACCAACAAACAAATTAGCATTTCATCAATGTTGCTACCACTAGATAAGGCAAGGCCTCTATTTGTCCTGAGCTTCGAATCTCATTAGGATTTACCTTCTCAATGCTAGGCAAGTGTTCACTAAGATCAAAGAGCAGTTTCTCTCATTACTCTTTTCGAATTAGTCACTCTTCCAGTATAAATTCTTGATGCCCTCATCCCAGGAGTGCTTGATAATGCCCCTGGGTCTATAGGTTAAAGTGATGCTTAACAAGATTCTCACATTAGTCTTTTTCATATTCACCTCTGCTTACTCCCAACATAGCTCCAAAAGACCACACACACATACACACAAAGATACATACATGGTACATAACATATGCACATACACATAAGTTATCAACTGTGAAATCTTGTGGTGCAACTTTTACTTGTTATTAGAGTTCAGAGAAGAGACACCTCTGGAATACTGGGAAAAATAGAAGAAAGGGTTTCAGGACAGTGTGTTCAAGAAACATGTATTACGGGGGGCCTTCAAGATGGCAGAGGAGTAAGACGTGGAGATCACCTTCCTCCCTACAAATACATCAGAAATACACCTACATGTGGAACAACTCCTAGAGAACACCTACTGAATGCTGGCAGAAGACCTCAGACTTCCCAAAAGGCAAGGAAATCCCCATATACCTGGGTACGGAAAAAGAGAAAAGAAAAAACAGAGATAAAAGAATAGGGATGGGACCTGTACCTCTGGGAGGGAGCTGTGAAGGAGGAAAAGTTTCCACACACTAGGAAGCTCCTTCACTAGCAGAGATGGGGGGGTGGGTGGGGAGAAGCTTTGGAGCCACAGAGGAGAGCACAGCAAAAGGGGTGCAGACAGCAAAGAGGAGAGATTCCCTCACAGAGGATTGGTGCCGACCAGTACTCACCAGACTGAGAGGCTTGTCTGCTCACCTACTGGAGCAGGTGGGAGCTGGGAGCTGAGGCTCAGGCTTTGGAGGTCAGACCCCAGGGAGAGGGCTGGGGTTGGCTGCATGAAGACAGCCTAAGGAGGCTAGTGTGTCACAGCTAGCCAGGAGGGAGTCCGGGAAAAAGTCTGGAATTGCCTAAGAAGCAAGAGACCATTGTTTTGGGGTGCGTGAGGAGAGGGGATTCAGAGCACCACCTAAATGCGCTCCAGAGATGGGCACGAGCTGCAGATATCAGCACAGACACCAGAGACAGTCATAAAATGCTAAGGCTGCTGCTGCTGCCACCAATAATCCTGTGTACAAGTGCAGGTCACTATCCACACCACCACCCCTGGGAGCCTGTGCAGCCCGCCACTGCCAGGGTCCCCTGATCGAGGGAAAACTTCCCCTGGAGAACACATGGCACACCTCAGGCTGTTGCAACGTCACGTTGACCTCTGTTGCTTGCAGGCTTGCCCCACATTCCAATTATGACTACCGTACTCTTCCTTCCTCCAGCCCTGAGTGAGCCAGAGCCCCCTAATCAGCCACTGCATAGACCCCCTCCTGTCTGGATGGGGAACAGATGCCTCAAGGCAGCCTAAACACAGAGGTGGAGCCAAAACCAAAGCTGAACCCCAGGAGCTGTGTGAACAAACAAGAGAAAGGGAAATTTCTCCCAGCAGCCTCAGGAGCAGCAGATTATATCTCCACAATCAACTTGGTTTACCCTGCATCTGTGGAATACCTGAATAGACAATGAATCATCCAAAATTGAGGAAGTGGACTGTGGGAGCAACTGTAGACTTGGTGTTTGCTGTCTGCATCCGATTTGTTTCTGATTTTATGTTTATCTTAGTTTAGTTTTTAGTGCTTGTTATCAA
The DNA here is from genome assembly GCF_002837175.3 of Physeter macrocephalus. Lineage (NCBI taxonomy): Eukaryota > Metazoa > Chordata > Mammalia > Artiodactyla > Physeteridae > Physeter > Physeter macrocephalus. The sequence continues at coordinate 66,556,290 of NC_041217.1, forward strand.
TGGTAGATTTGTTTATTTGTTTGGTTGTTCTCTTCTTTTGTTTTTTAAATTATTAATTTTTTATGTTAATAATTTTTTTCTGTCTTTTATTCTCCTTTTTCTGCTGAGCTGTGTGGCTGACAGTGTCTTTGTGCTCCGGCCTGGTGTCAGGCCTGAGCCCTTGAGGTGGGAGGGCCGAGTTCAGGACATTGGACCACCAGAGACCTCCTGGCCCCATATAATATCAATCTGCGAGAGCTCTCCCAGAGATCTCCATCTCCATGCTAAGACCCAGCTCCACACAATGGCCAGCAAGCTCCAGCACTGGATGCCCCATGCCAAAACAACTAGTAAGACAGGAACATAAACCCACCCATTAACAGAGAGGCTGCTTAAAATCATACTAGGTTCACAGACACCCCAAAACACACCACCAGACACAGCCATGTCCACCAGAAAGACAAGATCCAAATTCATCCACCAGAACACAGGCAACAGTCCCCTTCACCAGAAAGCCTACAAAAGCCACTGAACCAACCTCACCTACTGGGGGCAGATACCAAAAGCAACGGAAACTAGGAACCTGCAGCATGTGAAAAGGAGACCCCAAACACAGTAAGTGAAACAAAATGAAAAGACAGAGAAATATGCAGCAGATGAAGGAGTAAGGTAAAAACCAACCAGACCAAACAAATGAAGAGGAAATAAGCAGCCAAGCAGCCTAGCTGAAAAAGATTTCACAGTAATGATAGTAAAGATGATCCCAAGTCTTGGAAATAGAATGCAGAAAATACAAGAAACATTTTAAAAGGACCTAGAAGAACTAAAGAGCAAACAAACAATGATGAACAACACAATAAATGAAATTAAAAATTCTCTAGAACGAATCAATAGCAGAATAACTGAAGCAGAAGAACGGATAAGAGACCTTATCCACTAAGGTAAATTTCACTAGGATAAAATAGTGGAAATAACTACCACAGAGCAGAATAAGAAAAAACAATGAAAAGAATTGAGGACAGTCCCAGAGACCTCTGGGACAGCATTAAATACACCAACATTCGAATTCTAAGGGTCCCAGAAGACGAAGAGAAAAAGAAAGGGTCTGAGGAAATATTTGACGAGATTATAGATGAAAACTTCCCTAACATGGGAAAGGAAATAGTCAGTCAAGTCCAGGAAGCACACAGAGTCCCATACAGGATGAATCAACTGAGAAACATACCAAGAAACATATTAATCAAACTATCAAAAATTAAATACAAAGAAAACATATTAAAAGCAGCAAGGGAAAAACAACAAATAACATACAAGGGAATCCCCATAAGGTTAACAGCTGATCTATTAGCAGAAATTCTGAAAGCCAGAAGGGAGTGACAGGACATATTTAAAGTGATGAATGGGAAAAAACCTATAGCCAAGATTACTCTACCTAGCAAGGATCTCGTTCAGATTTGATGGAGAAATTAAAACCTTTGCAGACAAGCAGAAGTTAAGAGAATTCAGCACCACCAAACAAGTTTTACAACAAATGCTAAAGGAAATTCTCTAGGCAGGAAACACAAGAGAAAGAAAAGACCTACAAAAACAAACCCCAAACAATTAAGAAAATGGTAATAGGAACATACATATCGATAATTACCTTAAATGTAAATGGATTAAATACTCCAACCAAAAGACATAGACTGGCGGAATGGATACAAAAACAAGACCCATATATATGCTGTCTACAAGAGACCCACTTCAGACCTAGGGACACATACTGACTGAAAGTGAAGGGATGTAAAAAGATATTCCATGCAAATGGAAATCAAAAGAAAGCTGGAGGAGGAATACTCATGTCAGAGAAAATAGACCTTAAAATAAAGACTGTTACAATAGACAAAGAAGGACACTACATAATGATTAAGGGATCAATCCAAGAAGAAGATATAACAATTGTAAATATTTATGCACCCAACATAGGAGCACCTAAACACATAAGGCAAATGCTAACAGCCATAAAACGGGAAATAGACAGTAACACAATAATAGTAGGAGATTTTAACACCCCACTTTCACCAATGGACAGATCATCCAGAATGAAAATAAATAAGGAAACACAAGCTTTAAATGACATGTTAGACCAGATGGACTTAATTGATATTTATAGGACATTCCATTCAAAAACAATAGAATACACTTTCTTCTCAAGTGCTCATGGAATATTCTCCAGGATAGATCATATCTTGGTCACAAATCAAGCCTAGGTAAATTTAGGAAAATTGAAATCATATCAAGTATCTTTTGATCACAACATTATGAGACTAGATATCAATTACAGGGAAAAAAACTGTAAAAAATACAAACACATGGAGGCTAAACAATATACTACTAAATAACCAAGAGATCATTGAAGAAATCAAAGAGGAAATCAAAAAATACCTAGAAACAAATGACAATGAAAACACGATGGCCCAAAACCTATGGGATGCAGCAAAAGAAGTTCTAAGAGGGAACTTTATAGCAATACAATCCTACATCAAGAAACAAGAAAAATCTCAAATAAACAACTGAACATTACACCTAAATCAATTAGAGAAAGAAGAAGAAGAACAACAAAAAAAACCCAAAGTTAGCAGAAGGAAAGAAATAATAAAGATCAGATCAGATATAAATGAAAAAGAAATAAAGGAAACAATAGCGAAGATCAATAAAATTAAAAGCTGGTTCTTTGAGAAGATAAACAAAATTGATAAACCATTAGCCAGACTCATCAAGAAAAAAGGGAGAAGACTCAAATCAACAGAATTAGAAATGAAAAAGCAGGAGAAACAACTGACACAGCAGAAATACAAAGGATCATGAGAGATTACTACAAGCAAGTATATGATGATAAAATGGGCAACCTGGAAGTAATGGACAAATTCTTAGAAAAGCACAACCTTCTGAGACTAAACCAGGAAGAAATTAGCAAACAGAATCCAACAGCACATTAAAAGGATCATACACCATGATCAAGTGTGGATTATCCCACGAATGCAAGGATTCTTCAATATATACAAATCAATCAATTTGATAAACCATATTAACAAACTGAAGGATAAAAACCATATGATAAAAAAAAAACCATATGATAATCTTGCTAGATGCAGAAAAAATTTTTGACAAAATTCAACACCCATTTATGATAAAAAACTCTCCAGAAAGTAGGCATAAAGGGAACCTACCTCAACATAATAAAGGCCATATATGACAAACCCACAGCCAACATCATTATCAATGGTGAAAAACTAAAACTATTTCCTCTAAGATCCGGAACCACACAGGCTGTCACTCACACCACTATTATTCAACATAATTTTAGAAGTTTTAGCCACAGCAATCAGAGAAGGAAAAGAAATAAAAGGAATCCAAATCAGAGAAGAAGAAGTAAAACTGTCATTGTCTGCAGATGACATGATACATAGAGAATCCTAAAGATGCTACCAGGAAACTACTAGAGCTCATTAATGAATTTGGTAAAGTATCAGGATACAAAACTAATGCACAGAAATCTCTTCCATTCCTATACACTAACAAAGAAAAATCGGAAAGAGAAATTAAGGAAACACTCCCATTTACCATTGCAACAAAAAATGGATTGGAGGAATCAGGCTCCCTAAACTTCAAACGACAACCCAAAGCTACAGTAATCAAGACGGTATGGTATTGGCACATAAACAGAAATATAGATCAATGGAACAGGATAGAAAGCCCAGAGGTAAACACATGCACATATGGTCACCTTATCTTTGAAAAAGGAGGTAAGAATATACAGTGGAGAAAAGACAGCCTCTTCAATAAGTGGTGCTGGGAAAACTGGACAGCTACATGTAAAAGAATGAAATTAGAACACTTCCTAACATCATACATAAAAATAAACTCAAAATGCATTAAAGACCTAAATGTAAAGCCAGACACTATAAAACTCCTAGAGGAAAACATAGGCAGAACACTCTATGACATAAATCACAGCAAGATCCTTTTTGACCCACCTCCTAGAGAAATGGAAATAAAAACAAAAATAAACAAATGGGACCTAATGAAACTTAAAAGCTTATACAACAAAGGAAACCATTCTCAAGACAAAAAGACAACCCTCAGAATTGGAGAAAATATTTGCAAATGAAGCAACTGACAAAGGATTAATCTCCAAAATATACAAGCAGCTCATGTAGCTCAATATCAAAGAAACAAACAACCCAATCCAAAAATGGGCAGAAGGTCTAAATGGACATTTCTCCAAAAAAGATATACAGATTGACAACAAACACATGAAAGGATGTTCAACATCACTAATCATTAGAGAAATGCAAATCGAAACTACAGTGAGGTATCACCTAACACCAGTCAGAATAGCCATGAACAAAAAATCTACAAACAATAAATGCTGGAGAGGGTGTGGAGAAAAGCGAACCCTCTTTCACTATTGGTGGGAATGTATATTGATACAGCCACTATGGAGAACAGTATGGAGGTTTCTTAAAAACTAAAAATAGAACTACCATACCACCCAGTAATCCTACTACTGGGCAGTTACCCTGAGAAAACCATAACTCAGAAAGAGTCATGTACTACAATGTTCATTGAAGCTCTATTTACAATAGCTAGGACATGGAAGCAACCTAATTGTCCATCGACAGATGCATGGATAAAGAAGATGTGGCACAAATATACAATGGAATATTACTCAGCCATAAAAAGAAACAAAATTGAGTTATTTTTAGTGAGGTGGATGGACCTAGAGTCTGTCATACAGAGTGAAGTAAGTCAGAAAGAGAAAAGTACCATATGCTAACACATACATATGGAATCTAAAATAATAATAATAATAATAATGGTTCTGAAGAACCTAGGGGCAGGACAGGAATAAAGACGCAGACATAGAGAATGGACTTGAGGACATGGGGAGGGGGAAGGGTAATTGGGACAAAGCGAGAGAGTGGCATTGACATATTTACACTACAAAATGTAAAATAGATAGCTAGTGGGAAGCAGCCCATAGCACATGGAGATCAGCTCAGTGCTTTGTGACCACCTAGAGGGGTGGGATAGGGATATGAAAGAGGGAGGGGATATGGGGATATATGTATACATATACCTGATTCACTTTTTTATACAGCAGAAGCTAACACATCATTGTAAAGCAATTATACTCCAATAAAGATGATTTGTAAAAAAAAGAAACATGTTAGCAAAGAGAGTTAAGTCTGGAGAGTAGAGGTGAGAAGTGGAAAGGCCTTTATTGCTAGGATAAATGTTTGATTCAGGATAAGGGTTTGACCCAAGGAGCAATATAGTTCAATTATATTTAGTAGACTGATAGAAACTGACTGCATTAATACTGTCCTGTCATAAGGAAGGCCTGAATTAGGATTGTAGCAGGAGCACAGGGGAGATATGTTATAAGTAATCAAGAAAACAGGAGGAACAGAAAAAGGAGCAAAACACAGATATATCCACTGTTTTCAGCCTGGTGCTTTAAGTCCCCTCTGAGGCAGCTGCTGCCAATTGTCACATTATAGCCATTCTTGTCTTCTTCCAGTGAAGAGGGTTCTTGATTTTTAGCTACACACATGAATTGTTAGAGTATACATTACATTCTCCAGCCCTCATAGGCCCTAGGAGTGGCCATATGATGAAGTTTTGGCCCATGGAATGGAAGTGTAAGTGAGAGAACAACTTCTAGGTCCTGCCCCTAAGAGAAGGATAGGGCCCTCTGTTTCTTCTCCCCTTCCTCCTGTGCAATGGGATGTGACAGAGGGCCGCTGTGGACTGTGGAGACAAGAGCTACACCCCAGGAATGAAGATGAGCAAAAGAGGAACCCTAGCCCCTGTTTTTCCCGTAATGGGGCCACCATACTAGCTCTAAGAGTGAGAAATCTAATTTTGTTTCAGTCACTGTAATTTTACATCTCTGTTTTGTGTTACTGAATCTATATCCTAACTAACACACTTTTCTATCTCACAGGCATGAAACATTTCAAAAGCTTTTAAATTAATGTAAAAATAACAGATATTGTAAAAACAAGGAGATTTTATACACCAGGAATTATCCCAGAGATACCACTATCTTATTTTGAAAAAAGTCTTGAAAATTGTTAGTATTAGTTGGTAAGCCTCAAAATCCTCCCCACCTCCCCCCACACACACCAACTTTTCAGGGATCAGTGAATGCCAAAGCTTCAGATAAGGAGGAAGTTGCTTTTTGAACAGAGAGAAAAGAATCTGGAGCTCTTGGAGGCTAATTCAAGAGGGGTAGGTTGGGAACAAAGATAGGAGAGATAAAAGAATAAGAAAGTCAACATTGTGCAATGTGATGCCTTCTCTATGATTTCTCAAAAAGGTTGATTATTCCGAGAATGTCTGATATGAGTGCCTTTGGGGGATAGACCTATTCAGAGACTGAGTGTCAAGCCTAGACTGATGCAAAGTGAAGCAAACAGAAACTTTGGGGGAAAAAAGGCAGGAAGCAGAGAGAAATATGAGAGTATAAACCCCTAGGTGTTAACAGAAATCTGGGTGGAAGGGCTACATATTCCACAGTGTATGGATAAAAGCAACAACACCTTCTGGATCTCTCAGAACTGGTCTTCGCAGCAGACCTCTGGGTCACTCTATAAGTGTAAGTTCCTGTTATTATCATTGATCAAAACAAGAAAAGTAGGTTGGGTTTGGTTCTGAAGTAACATGATGTAAAATCCAAATAGAAACACCTTAGACACAGGTGAAACTGAAGAACTGGAGCTTAAGTGAGGAGGCCCATAGAGCAGGTTTTTCAACCTAGGCACTGTTGACATTTTGGGCTGGATAATTCTGTTGTTGGGAGCTGTTCTGTGCATTGTATGATGTTAGCAGCATCTCTGGCCTCTACCCGCTAGCTACAGTAGCCATTGCCCCAAGTATAACAATCAAAAATGTCTCCAAGCATTGCAAACTGTCCCCCAGGAGGCAAAATCACCCCCAGCTGAGAACCACTGCTATGTAGATTTATGGGTCACCAATATGGAGGTCATTGTTAAAAGTGGGAGTCAGTTTTGTTCATAGGTGGGCAGAAGAGGAAAGGGCAGCATACTTAACCTTGGAGAATTCTTAAGAAGAACCAGCTCTAAAAGATGTACTCTGTATTACTCAAAGACCATGCCATGAGATTTATTGCCTGATAGCTTAAGATTATTCTATCTGCAGAAGGAAGAAATGTTAGAGAGAAGCAACAGGGCATCAGTGATTAAATAGAAAGGACAGAGAACAGGGTTATATTCTACCTGTATCTATTTCTTATCTGACCAACTCTTTCACATCTCTAGGTGGCCTTTCCAGAACCCCATCCCCCAAGCCTATGTAAGGTCTTCCTGCCATGTACTTGTATACCTTTTCCCTTCAATGGAGAAATTATTTTACTTTATGGCAACCGCTTATGTAATTATCTCTCATCTAGATCTATGAGAGGAGAAAGCATACCTGCGTTACTTACCATTGTATGCCTAAAGATAGCACATGGCTGGGACATCATAGGTGCTCAAAAAACACTTTCAAATGAATAAATGCACAAATCAACTACAAAATAAACTAATCTAATGAGATACATTTTACCACCTTCACCTTACAGTTAAGGAAACTGAAACTCATAAAGGTTAAGTGACTTTCTTATTTAGGGTAAGACAAATTACTAGTCAATAGCAAAACGTGACTGAAACCCAAACTTGTCTAATTCTAAATTCCATATCCTTTCCATGGCACTTCACATATGTCCCATTTGTATAATGGCATTTTGAGCATCTCCATGGCTTCTCTACTGCAAAACTCCAGGAGATACAATTCTCATTGAATACACTGTGAATGGTGTCCCTGCAGATGTGCAGTGCTGGAACCCTAGGCCTCTCACTTTTAAAACCTCCAACACAGGTGTTATCTCTGTTCCTGAGAATCTGGGTCATATCAAGTTCTGCTCTGCTATCAAAATATGACTCACATTCCAATTAAAATTCTGTCTAGATACATAGCTGAGTCCTTTCAGGTACTCTCTTCCCTGAAACTTCCTCCTAATGGAAAATTGGGTTTAGAAGTAACAAACAAAAAGTACAAGCAGGCTGATTAACTAGCTATTTTCCCAAAAGTTATTTAAATGTGTTGTTTGGAATTTAGAATATACTTTTTTATTTAAAAACACTATTATAAGGAGTAGACAGGTTTCCAGGTTAGACCACTGGAGATAATCTCACACAATAGGAAAAATAAATTTCAATACAAGCCTTTATTCAGGCTCCTGGAAGTTGGAATAAAGTTTCCTAAGTGAGGGAATAGACCTGGAAAAAGCCTTAAAGAAGATATTTGAAATTCTCTTACCTTGTCCTGTCCAGAGAACTAGAATAAAGACTCAACATCCTGTAACAAAACTACTGTTAGAAGGAAGGACTTACCACTGACTTCTCTAAGACCCAAATCATAATTTTTAATAGACATTCTCCAAAATGTGCTTGCCCTATCCCAAAGTTCAATACTACATATAAATGTTTCATTATTTAGGACTGCATGTGCAAAAAATTTGGCTTGGAAGTTTGGTAAGAATGTTACATCGATTGATGATTATCTTTCTGACAACTTGCCATTTCACAGGTATATCTGATAGGCATCTAAAAACGTATCAAGGCCAAAACACATTTTCTCCTTTGTCCCCTCCCAACCCCGGCCAAAAATCTTTCTTTCCAAAATCTTCCCCGTTTTCACAAAATGATACATTATCTACTTGGGTTGCTCAAGCCAGAAATCTAGAGTTCAGAATTAATTGCTCTTTTCCTTCATCATCCACCCTTCACAACCAAAGCATGATAAAGTTTTGTCCATTCTACCTTTAAAAATCTGTTCTTAATATGGCTACCTTTCTTCAAAGTCACTGTTACCAACACAAATATCATCGTCTCTCATGTAGACCATTGGGAAAGCCTCTTAACTACTTTTCAAGACCAATTTTTCCTCTGTTGTCTATCCTCCATACATCAGCCAGGATGGAAGAACACAGGCTTTGAGGTAGAGATAATCAGCCTAGGACACAGTTTCCCTTTACTAATTATATAGCCTTAACAAGTCCTCTTGGCATTTTCTGTTGCTTCAATCTGGCCCAGGGAGATGATCATTGGACCTTTCACTTCATAAGGTCAAATGGATATAGTCCTGACTCTCATTGAGAGCTACCATCCTTCAGGTTTTAGGCTACTCAAGTGTAAGCAATCTATCAATCCTTTAAAAATATATGACTTAAAGTCAAGGGTGCCATTACTTTTCAAACATAGAATTATCTTCTAAATTCTAATGCTCCTATTATAATCAAGTTTTATAAGTATATTTTGAGAATAACCTGATGAATAAAAATATTATGAAGTAACATTTGATTGGAAGGTCCCAGTCTCCACAGAGCAAACTGTTTTAGCCATTCCTTATCAAAGCAGCCTTCTAAGATCTTGCTACAGATCTTTAAGAACTTGGCTCACATTGACAATTCTGCTATTTTCACCCTGATAACTTCAGATAGGTTACTCAGACAGGGCTCTACATGGCCCCAGGGACCCAACCTCTATTTCTGTCTTACTCCTTGCCCCACTTACTCAGCCCAGCTTGAACAGTAAGAGGAAAACAATTTGATTTTCACCAATTAATTTTCACTAAGCTAATTTATCTAAATTTGATTGAATTAATAAACATTGATGGCCCTTTAACTCTTCCGGATATATTGATACTTTTAAAGAGACAATCTTTACAATTAGTGGGATCTTAGAAAATATAACAACTTCTCTAATAATGCGTAGAAAGTTTTTTGGGGAAGGAAACCATCATCTAAGCAGTTTAGATCTATTTAGAATTCTAACCCCGGAGTTAGTTCTGCTAAGTCATTTTTTGCTTTATCTTCTGAACCCAGACTACTATGATGTTTGTAATTTACTTTATCATAAGGTTTAGGTGTTGGTTAGTTTAAGTTATGCTTTAGGAGCTATCAGTTGCATTAGTTATCTATTTACCTGACAGCAATCAGCTAATATTTAATTTAAAAGGCCAACCTTCGTAGGAAACTACTACCAATAGTTCAGCTCTTTATTCCTTATTAACATAAGAGGCTTTGCTAATCAGCATAATGAATGATAAAAATAAGTTTTAATTGGTGAAAATACTGGCATTTTAGTTTGCTTAACAGATATTACAAATGAGTTGCTATTGATGAAAATTTGTGCTCAAAGCCTCTGGATTGTCTATAATATTCTAGAAATACTCCCCTCACTTGTATGAAATTAGGTATACGAATCAAATGAGACCTTAGGCATAGTGAGGTTTGCTCCCTAAATAATCCTATGTTGAGCCATTTGTCTGAAAAATTCTGGTTACCTAATGCTGACTATAATCCTGCTTCTAATATTGCTGGTGCAGACACATCATCTAAAAGGACAGAGGCTGGATCCTGAATGAGCTTACAGAACAAGTTTTATGAACTGTTGTGCCTTCTTGCTAATAGATGTTTATTTAATACTGTAAATGTGGACAATTCAAGCAGAATTTGGTCTACTTTTTTGCTTTCCTTATCATATGGTAGCATGATTATCAAGATATAGTTAACCTCAACCCCTTCTCACCATTAATGCCTACCATTCATAGCCAAATTGGCTTAGATACATAGCAATATAGAGAGTTTATAAATATTTCATGTTAGTCCCCGTGCCCTGACTTCATAACACAAGTAGCTCATGAGGGCAGCAGCAAAGGTTCAGGAAATATATAAGATTCACTCAAGTAGGCTGGAGGGTCATATAATAATTTGTAAGTCAAGGACTGTCTGTAGAGAGACACCTCACTGAGAAGCTAGTGAAAGGCAGTGGGTAGGGAAGGCTGGCTAAAGCTGGTGGTAGAGGCAAAAAGGAGATAAATGTGGTTGAATAAAGCCTGATGAAAGATTCTTTCTGTATGAGGTGGCGGTAGGGGATGCTGCTAAACTGGGGGCTAAGGATAAAAAGAAGAGCGCCTATTAACTATTACATTCCAGTCATACACACAGCACTTGTTGAATCAGCCATCCCTGTGACAGAGGTCTTAGTGACACTCATGTATGTGCTGGCTGCTCCATTCAAAGAACAGTAATATAGACGTGTTGTATTGATGTGTTGTGTTTTCCAAACAACAAAGGATAGGTACACATGCTCACGTGGGCCCCAGCTCATATAGACACACAGACACACGCACAGACACACAGACACACACACACACACACACACACACTATTCATGCTGACTTTGGCAGAGCAAGTGCATGGGTTTGAGCCAAGTTTATGTGTAAGCTTAGAGACCCCTTGCTAATGAAGATTTAAAACAAACCCAGAGTTCAGCAAAGCTTTAAGCTAATGAATTTATTCCCTCTCCATCCCCTGCCTTCCACCCCCATTATGGAAAGATTTTCAAATCCTGAGACATTCAGGAAAATAGAGCAGGTCTTTTCTTAGCTTGTGCAATTATTTCTGTGTTTTACCCTCCATGGCACAAAAGCTCTCCATGGTAGCCTAGAATCATAATTCCTGGGGAAAAGGTGGAGAACGTGTACTAGTAAAAAGTCGCCCAAATGACTCAATTCGATAAAGTTTAAGAACCAGAGACTTCTGTGTATGCCTCTGAGGACTTGCCTTCGATCCTCTTCTGAAAGTTTTGGGGCAGAGTCAATCAATCTTCTCTCTCTTAGGTCCTTCTCCCCACAGAGTCAAAAGGAAGACAGTCATGGATTGCCAAGTTCATGGGAGCAATTAGGGGCCTTTGCAAACCCCTTTACTTGTTCCAGTAGAACCACAGAAACCACCACTGAGCCCCTATGACCAGACAGATGAAAAGATGAGAGTTGGGAGAGAGGTAGGAGGAAGTAGGTGAGCAAAGTTTGGCAGCGGAGAGAATCTGCAGAAAAGTTGTAAACATTTCTGCCTCCATAAAGCTGGGAGTTGAATTCACCTCTTATCAACACTCTGTTCCTTCGCCTGAGAGAATAACCCAAAGAGGCCCTTTAGACACATGAGTTTTACTAGAAATGTAACTTCACAGTATGGATGAAGTCTGGAAAGTACTGTTTATTATAAATGGCTTGGTTTTTTATTGAACTTTTTGAACACTACTTTCAGACATAAATATTTAGCATCAACTATTTAGGCAAATGAAGTTTTAAAAATTAACTTCATATTTTATAATGATAAGATCAGCCTCAGAAACAGATCTAAAACTTTCACCACCAGTGAAATGCAGAAAGATATTTTTATGCAGGGAGAAAAGGAAGGAGCAGAGAGATTTTGCATTTGGACCCATTTTTACTAGCTAGTCACAGAGCATTATCCAGGCTCTTACAGATATGGAGGAATCCATGAGATAAAGACTCCTTGATAATCAATAGGAACTTCAGATGTGGTTGTAGATAGTATGGGTACTTCAAAATGGTCCCTAGTGCAGGCAAAAGATGAAATATATCCTAGGCAGAAGTTTAACTGGAGTCATAAAGGGAAGAAGAACGAGGAGGAAAAGAGGGAGGAAAAAGAGGTACCTGGTCTCTTGGTGTTCCTACAGTACTAAGTAAATTGTAGAAGAATAAATAGGAACAAGGAAACCAACAGCACGTTCAGAGGTTTGGACATTGATAGGCAAAGGGGAGTCATGGAAAGGGTTTTAAGTAGGGAAATAGATCAGATTTATGTTTTTGGTTGATTGTGTGGGTTGCAAAGTGGAGGACATGTACTCTCAATTCATGAGAAAAACATTTGGGTCATAAGAATTATTATAGTCTTTTTACTGTTAAATGGACTATATAATTATGTGTGTGCACACACATGCACATGTACGCGTGTATATGTAAAATCTGTTATGTTATATAGTACTGTGTAGTTTGTTAGCGCTGACTAACACAAGGAGTCTGTGACGTAGGCAGGCATTATTATCTCCATTTATCAGATAAGAAAACTAAGACTTGAGAGATTAGTGACTTGTCCAAGATCGCATAAATGATGAGGGATGAAGTCACGTCTATAAACCAGATCTCTTCACTCCTGGTCTTGCATTTTTTCTGTGACACTATATTTTCAATAGTGCAGTCTTCTGATATACTCTACTGAATCCTTTAAAATTTACAGAATCAGGAGGGAGTGGGGAATCACTTTGTTTTATCACAGGAAAGAAGTGGATGGGAAACACATTGAGTTATTCTGGCTACAGAGGCAGAATAAGCAGAAGCCTCTGTGCCTCCATGCCTTTGCACATGTTGTTCCTCTGTCTGGAACACTTTCCTTCCTCAAATATTTTCCTGTCCTCCCTGTGGCCCTACAGCTCACAGTTATCCCTTCCTCCAGGAAGCCTTCCCAGATCTCCAGTGCTGGGAACATGCTCTTCCTCTGCATCTAATAATATTCAAGGGTCACATTTATCATAGCACTCACACCATACTGTAATGCTTATTTACTGCTGTCTTTCCCACTAGACTGTGAGCTCATAAAGATAGGAAATGTACCTCTTTTACTCCTATAACCCCAATTCCTGGCACAAGGCTCAGAACATTTATAAGTACTCAAAAAGTGTTGGTTGGAATTTGTTGAATAACATTTGCTGAAGAAGCTGCATGCAACCTACCAAGGTTAGAAATGAATCTGTTCCTCCCTGAGAAAAATCCCTGCACCTTGCACCAATCCTATCTCTTGTAAGCTCTAATCTCCTATGCATGATTTATCACCAGAACAAACTTCTGAAAATGCTCTTTCCTTATCTCACAGGGCCATCATAAAAGCTGGTTTACTTTAAGCAAACTGCATTTATTTTCTCCTTCTATTTTTTTCTCTTGCTATTTTTTTCCTTCTATTTACTTATCTACTGGCAACAAGAAAAGAAAAATGACTCTGATCTCTGTTTAGATATTTGATATACAACATGTTTAGATAGGGATAACTATAAATTGCTAGTTAGGCACAATCTGACTATCTAAAACCTGTTCGTTCTATTTTGGATTCCATTATGGCAGGGCAAAGAAGAAGGGAAAAAACACACACACCACAAATGGGTAAACTTAAAGGTTCAAATTTTTATTATTATTTATTATTTATTATTATTTATGCTTCACACTTGGCCAACAAAACAGCTGAACATAGCAGCCAGCAATGTTACTCTTGGCATGAGCGTAAATTTGTCAGAAGAAGACTTGCAGCAAACCCCAGCTCCTACTGTCTGAGTTTTGTGTGAGGTCCAGCCCTCCTGCCTCCATCCCTATCTTAGTATTGATGGCCTTGCTCTACTGTTTTGTCATGGACACTGGTTATTTCCACACTTACACTGGATGGGTCATGTCAGATCCAAAGTTCAGCCATCCTATTTCTGTCACACCACTTTGTTGCTTTGTGGAGTTGGTTTCTTTTATTTCCCCTTTGGTAACAGGAGGAAGAAAGAATTTCCCTGCTTTCCTGGGAGGTATGTATAGGATTTAATGTAAGTTAGAATTAAGTCTAAATGTTTCCAGAGATTTTCCCTTGGCACATTGATTTACACCCACTTCTGGAGGAGGAAGGATCACTTTCCATTACAGAGGCCAAGTCTGCACACTGCTTGTGTCTGCAGATGCAGAGACACCTCTTCAATGTCTCTGCCCCATCAAGATACTTGAGACAAGAGTATCCTATAGTATAAACCCCCAAGTAAGAAAAAATTATGGACTGGAGATAATGTGAAGCTCATTTACAATCTATAACAAGAAAATGTGTGCCAGGAGGCAGCAGGGAGAAGTGGAAAGAGACTGATGAGAAGAAGAAGGCCTGGTTTCCACAACTGCAGAATGAGGTCTGATTCATACAGATGACCAAGAGGCACATGAAAAGCTGCTCAACCTCACTAGTCATTAGAGAAATGCAACTCAAAACTACAGTGTGGTATCACTTCACACCAGTTAGAATGGGCATCATCAGAAAATCTACAAATAACAAATGCTGGAGAGGGTGTGGAGAAAAGGGAACCCTCTTGCACTGTTGGTGGGACTGTAAATCGATACAGCCACTATGGAGAACAGTATGGAGATTTCCTAAAAAACTAAAAATACAACTACCATATGACCCAACAATCCCACTACTGGGCATATACCCAGAGAAAATCATAATTCTTGCACCCCAATGTTCATTGCAGCACTATTTACAATAGCCAGGACATGGAAGCAACCTAAATGTCCATCAACAGACAAATAAAGAAGATGTGGTACATATACACAATGGAATATTACTCGCCATAAAAAGGAACAAATTGGGGTCATCTGTAGAGATGTGGATGGACCTAGAGACTGTCATACAGAGTGAAGTAAGTCAGAAAGAGAAAAACAAATATCATATATTAATGCATATATATGGAATCTAGAAAAATGGTATAGATGAACCGGTTTGTAAGGCAGAAATAGAGACACAGATGTAGAGAACAAACGTATAGACACCAAGGGCGGAGGGGTGGGTGGGATGAATTGGGAGACTGGGACTGACATATATACACTAATATGTATAAAATAGATAACTCATGAGAACCTACTATATAGCACAGGGAACTCTACTTCACTGTACAGTAGAAACTAACACAACATTGTCAAACAACTATAACCCGATTAAAAAAAAGTCTAAGGGATGCAAGTCTATATATATACTAATATGTATAAAATAGATAACTCATGAGAACCTACTATATAGCACAGGGAACTCTACTTCACTGTACAGTAGAAACTAACACAACATTGTAAAATAACTATACCCTAATTAAAAAAAAAAAAAATAAGAATGCGGTCTGATGGATGAAAGTGTCTTCTGCACTGTAAAATTACCACCACCAGGAAGAAACATGACCTATTTTTGATTCTTGATACTGAAAAGTAACTTGGGGAATCATCTGGTCAGCAATCTCACTTTGGGAAGCTGAGACTCCAAGAGGAGAGTTGCCCAAAGGGTCACAGTTGTCTATGACCAAGCCAGGGCTGCAGCCTAGACCATCTGGTCAGGCTTCCCATGATGCACATCACCTCTAGGTATTGCTTATGTGTAGCTCATAGTTTCCAGGTGACACCTTTTTCTATTAAGCTAAGGACCCATGTTAAAATAAAAATTACAGTGCATTCAGGGCCCTATACAGATATAATTGTCAAACTACATTTGTTATGAGACTGCACAAGGTTAGATTAGATCATAAGCCTTTTGTGTTCTGAAACCCAATTTCGAATGTGTGTTTGTGCAGGGGAAGATTTCCCACACAATCAACAAATAATTCTCTGGACACCAGCAGGGTGTCCTACAGTTCAACTCAATTCAACTCAGTTCTAACACCATCTATCCATAGATACCATAAGATTCTACAGGTTAAGGGTTCAGTCCTACTAAGCTGTTCCCCCCACTTCAGACACTAGTGATGGGGTTCAGGGCAGGCCACCCCAGAATGTGACACTTTAGCATGTGGATTATTGCAAGCTGAAGACAATCAAGGCCCAACAGACTTAAAAGCTTTTTACCTCTCCCTTAACTGCCTAAAAGACTTTAGACAGGGGACTTGTACCAGGAAGAGAGCTTATCAGAGTTTATTTTCTACATCAGCAAGACTTACCTGCAAGGCATGGCAAACATTTGTTTACCAAACGTTTGCTCTTGTCATCTTCCTGTGAACTGTCTTCCTCCCATTTGAAGCCCCAGACCCCTACTTCCTTCTCTTTAGCTCAGGATGGCATATGGGTCTCAATTGCCTGACTGTCTGGGAACCTCATATCTTTGGGATTCCCGTATGCATGAAATTAAATTTTTTTTCTCCTGTTACTCTGTCTTATGTCAATTTAATTATTAGGCCAGCCAAAGAACCTAGAAGGGAAGGGAAAAATGTTCCTCCCCTACACCAGTCACAAGCCCAGACTTTTACCTGTACTTCTGACTGACTGTCTAGGTTCTATTAGTTCAACTAATTTGCTAGAGCAATTCACAGAACTCAGAGAAACATTTTGCTTACTAGATTACTGATTTATTATAACAGGATATAACTCAGGAACAGCCAAATATAAGAGATTCACAGGGCAAGGTATGGGGAAAGGGCACAGAGCTCTATGACCTCTCTAAGTACCACTCTTGGCAAACCTCCATGTGTTCACCAACCCAGAAGCTCTCAGACCCAGTCCTTTTATGAAGACTTCATTACATAGTCGTGACTGATAAAATAATTGGCCATTGGTGATTGATTCAACCTCCAGACCCTCCCCTCTCCAAAGAGGTTTGGGGCTGGAAGTTGAAGAGGGGGTGAGTACTGAAAGTTCCAAACATCTAATCACAGGTTTGTTCCCCTGACAACCAGCCCCCATCCTTGGGCCACCCAAGGGTTTCCCAAGTCACCCCATTAACACAACCAAAGTCACCTTTGTTGCTTTTATCAAAGGAAAACCCAAGGGTTTTAGGAGCTCTGTGCCTAGAATGAGGTCAAAGACCAAATATATTCCTTATAGGGCAGAGTATCTTGGTAAGGTAAATCAGATGCAGAACTGGTGGGTTGTACAAATTCAGAAAACATCATTCATATGAATATCTATGTAAATGGCAGAAACAATGTAAACAGTATACCTGGACAAGTGCAACACAGCACTAGTGACCAGAAGTGAAGAAATCTGAGACTGCTATGCTTAATTAATTCTGAGCAACAGTATTGTGCAAATCTGGAGATCTTGTAGGATGACCTTTCCACAAAGGACAATCTCAAAAACTGTCTGCTACCATTTTTTAGTCTGTCAATGTGTTGGTTGGTTGGCTGGTTGATTTCTGTTTTTGATTACTTGGGAATGATTATAAAAACAACTTTGAACTGAGAGCTACCTGAGTAAATTTCCCCTGAATAGGAATTTTAAGCCTAACAACCCCTTTGTATATAGTAGCCCAGAACTTTTGCTACCCCCTTTAAGCCGATTCATTTGTGTATTAAAATGCTTTGTAAACTGTAAAGAGTTTATTACTATTACTATTATTACCATTAACCAGAATCTAATCAAAAATAGTTTAGAACATTTTGAGAGCACATTAGTAGATGAGAACTACACACATACATACACATACCAGAAAGAAATCAGAAGGTAGAAACAGTTCTCAAAAAGAACAAGAAGAAAACCCAAGACTTACTTCCAGAGGGTGAAGTTTATGTAAGATGGAGCTGTTACAACTGGCGTTTCAGAGGTAATGATCAGAAATGTCAAAATAAAAGGGCAACACTGTGAAGGTGGTCACAGTGGGGGGGTCACAGGAAGATGGCACATGGTCCGCCTGGGGAAGCTTCTGTTAGGATGCTGCATGGATTCAGAAGCAACATCACACTGCAAGTGACAAAGAATTTTCACAGAAATTGATTTAGTGTGAAAGCAAAGCTCCATCTGGAAACCAGAAAATGCAGCACCATGGAAGGTGTTGCTTGCAAACATGAGGGATGTCCTGTATGTCCTAGACTTGTAGAGAAGGCAAGAACATTAAATAGGGGAAAAGGTTATGAAAGGCAATGATTTGAACCAAAAAGAACCACACAGTAAACCCTAAAGTAAGTCTTACTATTTTGAGAGGGCCTAAGTAAAAATATTAGTATCTTTCTGAACCATGAACAAAGGCAAAGTTTTTGTGTAGTTTTACATTTTAATTGTTCTGTATATGCACATACACAAAAATATCAAGCTAGTAAAACAGTACTTAAAGCAGGTGCTACTAAGTTATGAGTGTCTTTTCTCCACTCCTCCCATTCACTTGTTGAGATAGTCTGGCTTACCCATTACAACATAAATACCCATTAAGGATGCTTTTTGAAGTAAAGGAGGCTATTTCCATTCACTGCCCTAGGGTCTGTGAAATGAACTAAGAGCACCTCCTCACCTTCCATTAGTCCTTCAACAACCACCGCAAGTAAACAAACTGAAAATAATTCTAACTGCTTTGGCAGTCATTTTGTCACTGCCTTTTGCTGTACCTGGAATGGGGGCCCTTGTGTCTGGTCCTCCTGGGCTGATGTGCTGTTGAAGATGTGGAGAAAAGGGAACCCTCATGCACTGTTGGTGTGAATGTAAATTGGTACAACTACCGTGGGTATGGATTTTCCCCAAAAACTTAAAAACAGGACTACCATATGCCCCAGCAAGTCTACTTATGTGTATTTATCCAAAGAAAACAAAAACACTAATTGGAAAAGATATAGGCACCCCAACGTTCACTGCAGCATTATTTACAATAGCTAAGATATGGATGCAACCTAAGTGTCCATCAATAGATGAATGAATAAAGAAGATGTGGAATATATATACAATGGAATATCATTCAGCCATAAAAGAAAGAATGAAATCTTTCCGTTTTCAACAACATGAATGGACCTAGAGGGTATTATAAGTGAAATAAGTCAGAGAAAAACAAATATCTTATGATTTCATTTACATGCAGGATCTCAAAAACAAAACAAATGAACAAACATAAGAAAACAGAAATAGACTCATAAGTACAGAGGATAATCGGGTGGTTGCCAGAGGCAAGGAGGAAGGGGAATGGGTGAAATAGGAGAAGCGGATTAAAAGTTACAAACTTCTATCATAAAATAAGTCACGAGGATGTAATGTACAACACAGGGAATATAGTCAATAATATTTTAATAATTTTGTATGGTGACCGATAGTAATTAGACTTATTATGGTGATCATTTCATAATGTATAAAAATATCAAATCACTATGTGGTACACTTAAAATGAATATAATATTGTAAGTCAATTATACTTCAATTAAAAAAAAAGAATTGGGCTTCCTTGGTGGCGCAGTGGTTGAGAATCCACCTGCCGATGCAGGGGACACGGGTTCATGCCCTGGTCCGGGAAGATCCCACATGCCGCGGAGCGGCTTGGGCCCGTGAGCCATGGCCACTGAGCCTGTGCGTCCAGAGCCTGTGCTCCGCAACGGGAGAGGCCACAACAGTGAGAGGCCCGTGTACCACAAAAAAAAAAAAAAAAAAGAATTACAAGATAACTGGAAATACTAGGAGAAAAAACACAACATTTCAGAATATTATTCCACTATATTACTTACTACTACAACAATACAATAATCATACTCATTTTAATGGATAAATGTTATTTAATGCTTACCAGAATTTCTAATAAGGAACAAGGTATGGATGAGAAAAAAATGTATAGAATGTGAAAATGGTAAAGATCTTAGAGATCATTAGGTCATAATTTTGTTCCAAATCTTATCACCAGGAGTTCCTCGGAAGTCTCCTCTCTCTATGAAGTAGACACTTTGCTCTGAAAAATCTTATCTGTCTGCCAATATGTGTTATCAATTGCTTGATTCCCTCATTACTGTTTGATCCAAAAGTCTACACTGCCTACTGGTCTTTTAATTCAGCATGAGCTAGCCTTTTAGGGCGAGACCTGGACCATATATAAAAAAGAATACTGGTCAGAGCCAGGAGTCTAGGAGAGACATGAAGAAGTTGCTCTCTTCCCCCTTCACACCTTACATGGCCCCCATTTCCATACTGATCACTCTGTGCATATTTGCAGATGGCTACCTGCCCAGTCCCTCTAGAATTAGCATTAAATTTTTCTGCTCCTTGGTGTGGCTTCCTCTGGCATATGTTGCAGGTCTTCCTGTAGCCATTTTCTCTGCAGGGACCCTATGCCCTGCTTCCCTGATTTGCTCTTTGGGGCTGTTCTTATGAGCAAGACTTCAAGTTCTGATCCACACGTCTCTCTGGCATGGGCCCCTGAGGTCCAAAGCCCAGCTATGTCCAGTTGAGAGAGTTGATACTTTGATAGAATGTGGTAGGGGATCCTTGGCCTCAGAATAATTGGTTTACTTGATATCTCTCCAATAATGCTGTACAGATTCCTAATACCACAACCTCACTTATTTTGTTCCATTTTCCCAGAATTCTCTTAACTTTGTTCTCTGCCTGTCAAAATCTTCCTGAAATCACTTCTGTCTCTTGTACTTAGAAGAGATTTTGTCTTTCAGTGAACTGTTACACCACAAGTATCACTCAGCTGGCATCTGTCCTTAACTCCACTGGGAGAACTTGTGACATTGTAAAAGGGGCATGGACTTTAGAGCCAGATGAATCTAGATTCACATCTTTAAGTCACCATGTCCTAGTTCTGGGATCACCAGCAAGCTACTTAACTTCTCTGAACTTACATTTCTTTATCTGCAAAGACTGATAATAATACCTAGTTCACAAAGTTGTGAGGAGAATTTTAAAACTACACCTGCTCTGGCCTCTCTAGTGCCTGCTGACTATAATGGAGACAATGTGACATTTTCAAAATTAGCTCTTTATTGGTGAGGACAGAACTGTATTCAGACTTATGATGCTTTGACTTATTATCTCTCAATTTTATGATGGTGTGAAAACGATGTGCATTCAGTAGAAACCATACTTTGAATTTTGAATTCTGATCTTTACCTCAGCTCACAATGTGCAGTACAATACTCTCGCATGAGGCCGGGCAGGGCAAAGAATCACAGCTCCCAGTCAGCCTTGTGATCACGAGGGTAAACAACCAGTACACTTACAACCATTCTGTACCCATACAATCATTCTCTTTTGCACTTTCTGCAAAAATTATTTAATAATTTACATGAGATATTCATGGCTAACAATAATCAAAAGAGAGCTGGAGTGGCTAAACTAATATCAGACAAGATAGGCTGGCTTTAAGACAAAAATTGTTACTACAGCCAAAGGACCCTTTATATTGATTTTTTTTAAAAGTCAATTTATCAAGATATAACAATTGTAAATATACATGCACCTGACAACAGAACACAAAATACATGAAGCAAAAACTGACAGAATTAAAGAGAGAAATAGACAATTCAACAATAATAGTTGGAGATTTGAATACCCTACCGTCAATAAGGGATAGAACAAGTAGATATAAGACCAACAAGCAAATAAAAGACTCAATAACAATATAAGCCTACCAAACCTAATAGATATTTATAGAGCACTCCATCCAACGACAGCAGAATACACATTCTTCTCAAGGGTACATGGAACATTATCCAGGATAGACCATCTTTAGGTCATAAAACAAGTCTCAATAAATTTAAAAGTATTGAAACTATGCAAAGTATATTCTCTGACCACAATAGAATGAAATTATAAATCATGTGAGGCTTGGAGTTGTGTTTATTCTGAAAGATCATCTAAAAATTGCAGATTATATTATTGGGGGGAGGGGAGGAGGATAGGTATTGGGGGACATGTATTAATTTCTGCCATATAAGGTTGTTGTTGGGACCAGATACAATAATACGTGAGCAAGACTTTGGTCGTTCATAAACCATTATACAAGGTGACTCATTGTTATTGCTCATCTGGTCAGGTTGGCAGGGATACCAGCCATCCCCAAGGCTGAAAGAGTTGTTTTCTTGAAATCAACATTTACTCTCCAAGATTTCAAACTCTCAGCACAAGCACAGAAGAGTATTTCTCCACAAAGTAGATTAGAGAATAGCCTTTGCTGCCAAAAAGTTTCCCTGAAACCCAGGTCCTCTGGTCACTGGCTTCCTGGGAGCAGGGAGTCAATTTATAGCAGTTAAAGTTGTGGGTATTGTCAAGCACTGGGCAATTTTAATAGTCCTTAGATGTTCTTTCTCTCTGATGACCTTGTTTTTATCGAACATTGTCATGATTTCTGATTCTTCTAAAAGCTTTTAGGTAATTTGACTTTGCATGAAAGAGAGGCAGGGAATTCAGCTGACATGGAATTGAATTCATATAAGTCCTGAGCCTATTGATTTATAAGTACAAGCAGAGATTAGAGCACCTGCACACTCTTATCTTGAACCCATGCCATCTGATTTACGTAAACCAGCCATAAAACACTCCTTTTTTCCAAATCTGGCATCCACATAGCTCTATTCACAAAGGAGTTAAAAAACAACCTCATGGCAATATCAGAGTCCAAAATAGTTTCTGTATATTGGAGAAAGAATTAAAAATAAATAAATACTCTTACGTGCCCTTCCCAGAGTTTCCAATTAAGGTGTCCCTATTAAAGTAAATCATAATATGTAATATCTCTGGCATGTAACCCAAAATGCTCACCATAAACTAGCAATTTCTCTGGAATCTTATATTTTATTGTAAAACTTTATGTGAATTTTGCATTTTGCCTCATGGTTTTCATGTTAAAGTATTTTAAATTGTATATCTTCAAAAAATAATATTTCAAAGAGAATCACTATATATAACATATAGCTGCAGCCCCTGCCCCACACACGCAGAGCACTGTACCCCTTTTTAGAAGTCTGGGGATAGGGTAATGCCAGGACTAGTGATAATGTTATGGGGCACTCCCACAGGGCATTGTGCTGATTATTTGGGAGACGGCACATCTTATTCACCTGTTTTGTTCACTAATGTGTCCGAAGTGCCTGGAACAGGATTGAGTACATGGTAGGTGCCATATTAATATTTGTTGGATTACTAATATCTTCTAAGGATCTCATTTGTCAGATCTTTTATTCCAGAAAATGAATAATGTGTCTGATATCACAAAATAAAATATTTAATGGGTGCTATTACTTATTGAGTGCCTATTTTGTACTGGGCATATAAATATATTTCAACTCTGCAAGAGATTTTTTTTCATTCCATCTTTCATGGATGAAGAAAACCGGTTCAGGATATTAAGTAACTTGATCCAGGTCACATAATTAATGGAAGTTTTGTCCAAATTGAATTTTTTCCACTAGGTCTCACTTACTCCCACTTTCAGAAGGTGCACACATTAAAGGCTAGTTACACAAAGGCACCCTTTGCCTACATGAGATATGTCAAGTGTTATTGCATGGCTTGATCCAAAGTGGTTTTGGAATTTGAATACCTAATACTTAGTCTAGTCTACCTGGGGCTCATTCATTAGTTTCATTAATACTGCTCTGTGCTGAGGGAACTCTGCTCAATACTCTGTGAAAACCTAAATGGAAAAATAATTTGAAAAAGAATAGATACATGTATATGTATAACTGAATCACTCTGCTGTACACCTGAAACTAACACAAAATTGTAAATCAACTATACTCCAATATAAAATAAAAATTAAAAAAAAAATATATATATATATTGCTCTGTACTGTCCTGTATAGTAGCCACTAACCACATCTGACTAAGGAGCACCTAAAATGTGGCTAATCCCAACTGAGATGTGCTATAAATGTAAACACACAACAGATTTCAAAGACCTTGTGTGAAAAGAATGTAAAATTTCAATAATTTTTATATTGATTACATGTTAAAATGACAATGTTATTAAAATTAATTTTTATTGTTTTATCTCACTTCTTATAATGTAGCTACTAGAAAATTTAGAAACTTTAGATGTGTGGCTTGCATTAGGATAAGCTCAAGCTGGAGAAAAAGGGATGATTATCATCTTGTTATTAACGGCCACAGAGAAACACTTAGTGTTTCCCAAACACACCAGGCTGTGATCACTTCATTCCTCCATGGCTTTGCACATGCCTAAAATACCCTTCTTGGGCTTGACCACCTACCCTGACCTAATTCCTCTGTCCTTTTGGTATCCATGGTCTCTTCGGATCTCCCTTCATTATAGCCTCTAATACAATATTTGGCTCTTTGTTTCAAGTTGGTCTCTGCCAAAACAGTGAGCTGGTTGAAGACAGGAATGTGTCTTACTGTATTACTAGCTCCTGGCCTGACTTATATTTGTTAAACAATGAAACTGAATTGGGAGTTAGTGCAGTCTTTCTGGGAATATTCTGCGATTCTATTCCTTCTCCTTCTCCTTCCCCACAACTCAGTTCCAGTACCTTCCCTTACACAGATATCTTGTACTTTGAAGAAGCTCCAAAGTACAAATTCTTTGAACTGCAAAGTTCAAAGATGTAAGGTTATCAAGAGTCAATGGAGAGAGCTCTGATGGAAGGTGACAGAAAAACTGGGCTCCAGTTCCTCCTCTGCCCTCATGGGCTGCACTGAACAAGTCACTTCATTCTCCTCTGAAACCTGAAGTGAGGTCACTAAAATCTAGAATTTCTTAATTCAGTAGAGAACAAAAATTCATTTTAGATTAATGAGCCAAAAAATAACCACTACAAAGTGTTTCAAGAGAGTCTCAAGCAAAATGCTCTTTGTAAATCAAATATATAGAAACACACAAAAATGCAGTGCAGTAACAAACACATCAGAGGGATTGTTTCAAGGGGAAGTGGAGGGAAAGGGAAATTAATCTAAAAGGAAGTAAAGAAACAAAGCACATGGAGGCCCTTGCACAGACCAGTAATGACAGTTTGCCATAAATTAAGGTGTATTCAACCCTCTGCATGTGAGGTCCAAAGAAAGGTAGCGGTTATTATTTATGAAAATTGCCCAGATTGACTGAAGAGGGGGAGAAAACTGGAAGCAGGTAATTAATTGTGACATGCAGGCAGCAGCAGGGAGCAGGATGGATTAGAAAGATGAAAGGAGCATATATGTACCCCAGGAAAGTGACAGGATGAGGAATATGAAGCTCAAAGAAAAGCAAGTCCTGCCCAAATCCACAGTCTCCAGACATTCAGTCCAGTTCCTTTTCCCCGAGCCGGGCTAAAAGGCAGAAAGATCCATCTAAAGAGCTTTCTCTGACTTAACATAATGAGACATTATGTAAAGAGTGAACTTAATTTAGGCGATGGAGTTGACCAGAACAAACAGCAATAAAGCAGAAATGATTAAAAACACGTCAATCACATTTATCCCTCAGAGCGTACGATGTTTACACAGTCTCCCAATCAGCTGTGTTCCTCCAGCCACCAGACTGGCTAACCCTGGCCTCCTGGTGTTGAAAAAAATCCAACAGTAAAGGCCTAAGCAACCCTTGCATTTCGGAAAGTACAATAAGAGAGGCACTTCTGTCACCACTACCTGCAAAAAATCTGCTCATTTTGCAGGTAACGGAAGAACAGTCACAACAGCAAAAGGTTATCCTGAAATTTTTTCTGAGGAGACCCGCTATGGATTGAATTGTATGTCCCTCCTCCACACCCCACAAACTCATATACTGAAGCTCTAGCCCCCAATGCATCAGAATACGACCTTCTCTGGAAATACAGTTTTTGTAGATGTAATTAGTTAAGATGAGGCTGCACTGGAGTTGCGGGGAGGTCCCTAAGCCAACATTAATAGTGTACAGATCTTCCTCTACTTACAATGGAGTTATGTTCCAATAAACCCATGGTAAATTGAGACTATCATACGTTGAAAATTTATTTAATACACCTAACCTACCAAATACCAGAGCTCAGCCTAGCCTATCTTAAACGCGCTCAGAGCACTTACGTTAGCTTACTGTTGGGCAAAATCATCCAACACAAAGCCTATTTTATAATAAAGTATGGACGATCCCATGTAATTTACTGAATACTATGCTAAAAGTGAAAAACAGAATGGATACAGAATGGTTGTAAGTGTATCTGTTGTTTACCCTTGTGATCACTGGCTGACTGGGAGCTGCAGCTCACTGCTGCTGCCCTACATCATGAGAAAGAATCGTACCGCATGTCACTAGCCTGGGAAAAGATCAAAATTCAAAATCTGAAATACGGTTTCTACTGAATGCATATCACTTTCACACCATTGTAAAGTAGAAAAATGGTAAGCGGAACCATCATAAATCGGGGACCTTCTGTACTTAGAAAAAACGGGGAATTTGCACACGCGCGCGCGCACACACACACACACACGATGCCATATGAAGATAAAGGCAGAGATTTGGGAAATGCTGCTACAAACCAAGGAACACCAAAGATGGTCAGCAGACCACTAAAAACTAGAGGAGAAGCATGGAACAGATTCTTTTTCACAGCTCTCAGAAGGAACCAATGCTGATAACACCTTGATCTTGGACTTCCGAACCCCAGCACTGTGAGACAATACATTTCTGTTGTTTAAGCTACTTACATCCTTTGTTACTGCAGCCCTAGCAAACTAATATGAGTTCACTGCTTAACGAATAAGGAATAATACCTTACATTGGCTGTAAGGTATCACAGCCGGGACCTCAGGCTCTCTGCCTAAGAACCACATTGCCTATGGATAGAACCTGGATCCATCACCTAGAAGCTAAGAAGCCACAGAACATTGCTCAACCTTCAGTACCTCAATTCCCTCAACTGTGAAACAGATATAATAATAGTCCTACATCATAGGATGAAATGAGCTGATACTGTTTTGTGTATGATAGGTACTCAATAAATATTAGCTACTGTGATTGCCACAGTGCACTGTAAATTACAAAGCACTTTCACATATTTCATTCCATCTTCCGTCCATTCTATGAGGGTAATGTTTTTATTTACATTTTACAATTGGAGAGTCTGAAACCCAGATGTTTTAATTAGACAATATGGGGTAGGTTTGGGATTTAGGTGGATCTGGGTTGGAATCCCTACTCTACCACCTTCTAGCTATGTAACTTTGGGCATATTTTTTAAACCCCTTCCAAATCCCTGTTTTTCCAGATTTCAAATGAAGAGTTTTGAGAAAGAGATATGTAGGGCCAGTGTCTGGTTTATACTTGGCCTTAGATAAATTGTTTTCACTGTTATTAAGTAATTGTCCACAATCACACCAATTATTGGCAGAGCCAGGACTTGAACAAGCTTCACATGTATTCTGCTACACCTCACAATCTCCCTAAGAACAGATGGTAAACATCAAAATCAGGAAAAGTTTGTAAGATATAGAGGAACAAGTTATTGTGACTCAGAGAAGTCCTATATTCCCTGGTCCTAAAATATGAGAAATGCAGAGCTAATCAGGAGGTAAAGAGCAGAGGAGAGAAAAGGCTAGAAGAGAGGAAGAAAAATAAGAAAATGTTGGGTCTCACCTCTAACTATCATTTGTCCCAATGTATTTGAAGAAACCCAATGGCTGATGGTCAAGCTCCAGTTGAAATCTTAATATTTGAGTCTCATGAAGGGAGTAGTTGTTTACCAGGACGGCATGTTTTCTTCACATTTAAAAATAGCAATGGAACAGCCGTGAAACTAAGCCAGGTGAGATGGTCAAGAGTCATTAAGCAAAAACTGTCTCAAGGTCTTTCTAGTTAGTGGATTCTTGCTCCAAGCTACTAAAAAAGTCATGCAGCATGACCTACTCTCATATTTTTCATTTATAAACCAAAGGGAAGAAGAGAGAAAGGTGAAGGTAATAAAAACAGCATTTATTAAAGGTGTTCTATGTCAGTCACTATATATATCAGATATTATCTTATTTGATCTTCACAACAACCCATTATTCCCATTTTACAGATGAAAAACTGAGGCTCAGAGAAGTTAAGAAACAACATGGTCACACATCTAGGAAGTAAATAGCAGAGCCACAATTTAAATGCAGATGTCTGATTCTAAAGTTCATGTTCAGTCCACAAAATTCTGCTTCTATCATTAGCAAAGCATTGAACTTCTGAAGACTTGACTATCCCATTTTTTAATGCAGAAAAAGCAAAAGTAATCATGCAGAATTATCAGAGGCAGGGATATCCTTTAGTGGCCAAAATATATAAAGTAATTTATAAATTTGATCACTGTGATGTTTATATGTTTGCAGAGTCATAACATGAGACTCAACATTTGATGTTTTTCCTATGATAACTTATTTATAGCACAGGAAACCAACATGATCTATAAATAGAGGATAATAAAATCTTATTTTAAAAGTTCATAAATTTAAATTTAATTAACTACTAAATATGCTTGTGTTTCCATCAATGATCAACTATTCAACTATTCAGTTAAAAACAATGCAAGTCTGATCCAATAACCAGAGTCAGACCTACAGTAAAACTCTCACATAGGAGAAGGAAGCTGGTGGTGTCCCAGTCTTTGCTCTCCGTGCCCTTTTATCCTTCTAACTGCTCACTGCACTTCTCTATCTCTTTTCCTTTGCCCACCAAAACCTGTTCTCAAGAGGCCTAGCATCAGGTATCTACAATTTAGGATAAGTTTTAAACAGTGTGCTACTGGATATTTAAATTATTGATCTCTTTGCTGCAGGAGGTACAGGAGCAGAGGAGAGGAAACAATGGAGGAGGGAGAGGAAACTGGGCTTTGTCCTTTATGCTGATTGTGGTATTATTGTTAAATCAACCACCAATAGCTGAGAAAGATAAAGAGCAAGAGAGAGCCATAAGCTTTTCTTTTCTGTCTATAGAAAGATGACAGGCATTATTCAAGAATGTGAGCTGAAGACAACATGATGAAATGGAAGAAACACTAGCCTTCAAGTCCTAAGACCTAGGATTTAGTTCTCACTCTGTCACTCTCTAGTTTCACACTTAAGGCAAATCACTCTTCCTTTTTGGAACGCCATTTCTTCAACTGAAGATCTAGAAGGCTGAAATAACAATTTCTAAGGACATTCAGACTTTGATTTTCTATGATTCTAATATTTGAGCATCCTTGATATCACAGCATGTGGATTAATGACTATTATGTTTATAATTTATAAATAAGTAGGTTTATACAACAAGAAGAATATTTTCATCCCCAAGCTCCAAAAACATACTTTCCTTTTTTGGTACATAGAATAAGTCCTTTTATGCTGAAATTAAATTATCATTGATTTTTCACCCAAATTCCGACCTAGCAGTACATGTCATTTCCACCACAACCTGGGACACCTCCTTTTGCCCATAGATTCTCCTTCACCTCCTCTCACAAGTGCCCTCCTCTCTTCACTGGGCAGTAAAATGAGATGAATTGTTCCTCTTGCCAGTTGCTTGACATGAAACAAAGCATTGGGACACTGAATATGATAGGGCCTCACATCTCACAGGATTACTGGGGGACTAAATGAGCTCTTGTATGCAAAATTATGTGCAGATTGCAAAACCTACACAAGGGGAGTTAAGAAGTAATGATGGTGACACAAGGGAGAAGATATTCCATGAGACTTTTTACTCTTTTTTTCAATAAATACCCCACTGTTATTTAATGTTGATATACATTTTATTAATCTTTTACACATCACAGAGGATTTATACAATGTTCCTGATCCTTTGTGTCCTTGTATCCCTTTTTCCCCCATTATCTAAGATGAGAGCATTACCTTTGTATAGAAATTGGGTGGTAGCCATGTGAATTTACTGCTAGAAATAAAAGCCACATTTTCTTTTTTGATTCTACCAGGTAAATATAGACATTTCACCCCTGTAGACAAAAAGGCTCAGTTATTCTTTCAATCAGTCAGGCAGTGTATTAGGATGCCCTTATCATGGTCCCAAGTCTCATGGAGTTGTAGTCTGATGGGAGAGGAAAAACAAATAAACCAGCAGAGGTGGTAGGAGATGGCAGTGCAGTGTTATATCCCATTTCTTCTCTTCTGATAAGTACTTAACCTCTCTATGCCTTAGTTTCTCTTCTTCTATAAACTAGAAATAATAATAATATTATCTACCATATAACATTGTGACAATTAAATGAGATAATTCAAGTAAAGTGCTTATGAGTGTCTATCACATAGTAAGTACATGCTAACTGTGAAGAATCAATCCCAAATTTTCTTCCTCCTATTGCAGCAATTCGAGAATAATAAGGTAGCAGAATGGCACCAACAGTGCCCAGGCCTCTTGGCTGACCCACAGCATATGTTAAAACCACTTAGGAAGAAATAAGCTTCCTCCAGGTACTGACCTAAGAAACCCAAATCTTCACCCTCTTCATGACACAGTGTCGTTAACCTAAGTCCCTGACAGCTCTCAACCATAGCCACCCGAAATCTTTCTGAGCACTCATTTCTCTGGGCTCCTTCTCCTCTTGGTAGCACCCCAGGCCCCCCTCTCTTTACACCTCATTCTCTTTCTTCCCCTGCCCAGCAACTCCAGTCACAGCTGTGAAAGTACAGGCTGCTGAGGGAAGGGCAGAACTTGGCTTCTCTCCCAAAGCAAACAATTAGGGAAGCATTAACTTCCCTTAATGGGCAAAGCAACATTAAGCACATGGAAGCCCAGACCCGGGTCACTTTGCAGAGAGTCCAAGCTGTGCTGGGGCTGCCAATGTTTGTATGTGACCTCTAAATTGAAACTTAATTGGCCATTAATGGAATTCATCTAGTTAAAAACACTTGTAATTAAGCATGAAGAAGAGAAACAGCCTGAATTTTGGACTTGGAGAAAGCAGAAATACATTTGATATGGTCAGTAAATGCATTCTTAAAGGTATATTCAATGATTTCCTGTCTTCTATCATGCAACGCTTAAACCACATAAAAAAGCTTACTATTGTGCCCTCCACTCCCTGGTTTTACCATTACAATCCAGAAACTTCAAGACAATTAATTGACAATGGGAGCAGTAGTAGGTCTATGGTGTCCCCCAAGAGGTAAGACAAGAACAATACGGAACACCTTTGGAAATATTATGGAACTGCTACAACAGTTTGCAACAGAGCAATTATTCCCACTCTGGATCGCCAAGACTTAAGGGGCCCTATGAGATAAGAATGAAGCTTCCTAAACTTGTTTTTTCTTCATTTCAGAAATGCAAATAGAAATAGCATGTGACCCTGCAAAAACGAGGCAAAATTAAGGAAATAGATTCTCAGAGAGGTCAAGTAACTTGCCTAGTGTCACAGAGCAGTACCTGGCAGAGCCAAGATTTTATTGTAATCCTGCCTTACCTTTCTCATAGATAATTGGAAGGATGAAGTGAGATCAGGTATGTGAAAATCCTTGTAAACTATAAAGTGTATAATCAATAGATCCGATTTTGCCTTCTTGGGATGAAACAATGGCATCACAAATCCATACATCACAGTACAATTCCTAATGTGTATGTAAAGCACCTAGCCCAGTGCTTGGCAGTTACAGGGCAGTATAGGAGAGCAGTTAAGAGAGCAGGCTTTGGAGCCAGAATGCTGGAACAAGTTCCTGACTCCACCACTTACCAGCTGTGTGCCTTTGGGAAAGTTACCTCTCTATAGCTCAGCTGGCCCATCTGTAAAATGTGGAGAACTATAGGCCGTAGGATTGAATGAATGCATAAAATGCTCTTCGAACAGGGTCTGGCACATAATGAGCACTCCTAAGAGTTATGCCAAGATTCACAAGAAGCCCAGTCTTTCCCCCAGAGCTCCCTCCCTTGATATGTTCCCAAATCTCCCTGTGTGATTCGTAGCATATATAACAAGATCATTCCTAGCTCCTCTCGCAGCTCAAGAATAGAACCAACATACTCATCCTTGGGGACTGTAAGAGGCTACAATAGCTGTCCCAGATGCCGAAACAGGCCATCTCTGCACTGCCATTGTTGCAAGTGCAACTGCAAAAATGTGGAGACACTATGCTACCCCTTGCTGGTAGCCTCTTTGAATCAGCACTGCCTACCCACACCCACTCCACTCCACAAGTGGGATGGGTACCGCACCATCCCAAGCATAGCCTGGCCGCACCTAACTATAGTACTATAGCATATGCTTAGACCTGCTTGAGGGTCTCAACAGACATCAGCCTGTCTCTCTCCTTGTCAGCCTATCACACAATGAGAGCCATCATAAGCTTCCCAGTATCTTAGGGTTCAAATCTTATATGGTTCCGGCTCACAGCTAGGAGGATGCCCAGCCTGGCTATTTCTGTCCCAGGATCAACCCCTGCCAGGGCTGTCTGCATGGGAATGTGACTGGTGTAGTCACACAGGACTCTAGGCTCATAAGGGTCCCACATTTGTGTCTTAATGGTCTGTGTTGACCATCTTGAAATTCCTAAGAATATTATCTTTGAATGTATGTTTTGTAAGTGAATTGTGACAGGACAGTGAAGCATGAGCTGGGTTTGGGACTTTGGGGCAGCTATCCCTGTAGGATGGGACCGATGGAGAGGAATCTTTTGCTTTTCTAAAAGAATTGTAACTCAAACCAAACCATCTCATTTCTCTTGTTCCCGTTCATGCCAAGAAGTAAATATTATTATTGATTATCCAGAGGCAAACAATTCCTCATCATGCTTTGAATGGTCTTTAATGTCACTATCTCAATGTTTACATGTTATTCCTTTTACATAATTGTACTGAAGGTTTTTGATGAGGTAAAGAGGAAATGTGCACTGTCTACTTTTTCTGTAGCTTTTGGCCCCTTCTATTTCCCACAGACCAGCCGTGTGACTCAGGCAGAAAGTATTGGTTGAAGGAATGGAAACACTGCTAGTTGCTGGGAGAAACAGAAGGGACATTGGTTAAAATAGAATTAAATAATCCTTCTTCTCTTTAGACAGTGGTCCCACTGCAAAAAGAAAGTTCCCAAATTCCACCTATGAAGAAGTTAACATCCTAATAGTCCAAAAGAGGTTGTGGTTATACATTTTACCTGTGGGTCGGACCGTGTACCCGCACAATAGTAGAAAATGCATCTTGTTCATCTCAGTCTCCAGCGCTTAGCACAGTGCTGAAATATATTAGGTGCAGAATAAATACTTGTGGAAGGAAAGGACAAATACACCAAGACATTACAACAAAGTAAATAACATGATGGGGTTTTGTCTCCAAATAGAGGTCTCCTCTATTAGTTTTAAGGAATTTTTCTGAAATTTGTTTTTATCACAGAGATAAACATGGTACTAACTGGAGGCTGTGAGCCTCTTGAGGTCAAGCACCAAACATTTGTAATTTCACTTCTGAGTGTAACGCGGATGCGTAGAAGTCAACAGTCAACGATTATTTGTGAAATGAAAATGTGACTTCCTCTGACTGCACTGAGTCAGGTCAGGTCACCAGCCCCTCTTTAGCATAACTGGACCTCCTTGTTTGTCCATGATTTTGATTTTGGAAGTAGGACGAGGACCAAATCCCAGAGCCTTAATTAACGTCAGAGTAAAATCTGTACTAGTGAGGCCCCTTTGCCTACTTTGTCAAGAACTCCATAACGCTCTGCATGTTGGTGAGCCTTGTAGACCCCTACCTTCTTCTTAGATGGATGAGAGCAAGAGGTGCTGACAAACCAGACAGGATTAACCTGCCCGGAGCAGTGGCCAGAGAGCTCAGCCATCTCCCTCAACCACTTACTTTCCCACTCACTGTTTCCTTTGGGGTCTGAAAGATAAGATCTGAGAAGGTTAAACACCATAATGATGTGCTCCATAAAGCATGAAGGAAGCCCGGCAACCCCTCAACTCTGCAAATCCCTAATCAGTAGAGACTAAATTCATCAAAACGGTTAAATTGCCCAAGCTGCTGATCAGTTTCAGAAACTCTCCTGATTTGGACACGTGGAGGGCAACTGCCCAGTAGATTTAGCTCTGGCCTGTTGGAGAAAGGACGCACATTTTTGGATTATTTCTTTCTCCAGCAGGCCGTGATTAGAAGGTGGATACCATCAATTCCATCTAGTCTATTTACAAGAAATATCAAAATAGAAACAAGAAGGAGCAGGTCCAGTTGAACTGGAATCCTTCCCCCACCTGCTCAGGCACCAGAATGTAAATGTTGTCGATAGACTTCCATCAGACCCTGATGGATGTCCCCCTCCAACCACAAACACTGAGAGAGGACAACAGCTCCTACCAAGGGACAACCCAGCCGTAAACCCTCTGAAGAAAGAGCTCTGTCAAGATTCCTGAAAACATAGCAAGACATTTAGATTTAGAAAATAGGAGCATTTTCCTCAGCACAAATGCATCATTGTTATCTACGGGGCAATAAACTGGATGTTAGAAACACCAGCCTGTGATACCATTGCTTGACAGATCTCTCGCGTCTGGGGGAAAATACACATGAGATAGGAAAGCTCAATTCTGAGTTTTGGAAGGTTGTGTTTTTTTTTCCTGTATGGGTCATGTATATTTGTTACTGCCTTACAGAGAGAAAAATAGGTAAGAGGTATGACTAATCATTTTTTTTGCAGAAAGATTCAGCATGGAAAGGGTGTAAGGATGATATCAATTCAAGGCAGGGCCCATTCATCAACTTCTGATAACAACAAGGTTATAAATAATAAAGGTCATTGCTTTTGATGTAGAGTGGCCCAATAGTCCTCAAAATGTGGTCCCCAGATCAGCATCAATATCATCTGGAAACTTGTCAGAAATGCACATTTCTGGGCCTCACCCCAAGCCTACTGAATTAAAAATTCTGAGGGTGAGACCCAGCAATCTGTGTTTTAACAAGCCCTCTAGGTGATTATGATGCATGCTAAAGTGTTAATAATAATAATAATATGGATGCCCGCCTCCCACCCCCAGGGATATTCTGATTTAATTGGTATGGGGTGTGACTGGGATTTCTATAAGCTCTCCAGGTGACTCAAATGTGCAGCGAAGTTTGGGAACCACTGGGCTAAGATTAAAGAATTGATCCCCACGTAGGTCTCTCATCATTTCTTGTACCTGGCATTTGCAGCCACTTCAGTTTTGAAGAGTAAACTTTCAAGGAGTCACTCACCTTTCAAAAAGTTCATACAGGGGCTTGGCTTCCCTGGTGGCTCAGTGGTTGAGAGTCCGCCTGCTGATGCAGGGGACACGGGTTCGTGCCCCGGTCCGGGAAGATCCCACATGCC
>NC_041217.1:66591939-66624805 GCF_002837175.3 Physeter macrocephalus
CCACATGCCGCGGAGCGGCTGGGCCCGTGAGCCACGGCCGCTGAGCCTGCGCGTCCGGAGCCTGTGCTCCACAACGGGAGAGGCCACGGCAGTGAGAGGCCCGCGTACCACAAAAAAAAAAAAAAAAAAAAAGTTCATACAAATATGTAGGTGGAAGGGCTGCCACCATGTAAGAGCACCGTGCTGCGACCAGGTGTTAAATGATATATTCTCATTAACTGAGTCCATGGGGAACCCTGTGCTCAAACACAAAAGATATTTTACCACAAATTTGCTACTCCTTTTTAAAAAATAAAAATATATTTAACGAACAATGTAAATATAAACAAATATTTTAAACATGATATTATTGAAGCGACATTTTAACTTTTTTTTTTTTTTTTTTTTGCGTTATGCAACTAACACACTATTGTAAAACAGTTATACTCCAATAAAGATGTTGGAAAAAAAAAAAAAAAAAAAAAAAAAAAAAAGAATAAAATGTGTCTATCTACAGCATGGCTCATTAACAGTTAAGATGACAGCTTTAGAAACGTGATCACATAGAGCTGTCATCCTTCACACCTATTATTCATTCTTTCTCTTTCATTTCAACCACATGAATTTATTGTAGGTATTTATATAGCTCCAATTAATAATTAGACTCATTTAACTTCAACTTGCAGGTAGCTCCGACTGAAAATGACTCTTGGTTGCTTATTTCTAAGCATACCTCAAAACTCTGTCTGTCAGATCCATCCAGTCCATGGTTTATATTCCTCAAGAAAGGGATATACTACAATGGAAAAGAATCCGAAAAAGAATATATATAACTGAATCACTTTGCTGTACACTTGAAAATGACACAACATTGTAAATTAATTATACTTCAATTTAAAAAAAGAAAGGGATATACTACTTTGCCTTGGGTAGCAGCAAGATAGAAAATTCTAAGAGATGCCGGGCCTGGGAGTGAGGAGATCCCAGAGGAGTATCGCAGGTGTTAAGTATCTGTGCAACAAAAGGTCATGGGATGGGCTTGCCTGGTGGCTCAGTGGTTGAGAGTCCGCCTGCCGATGCAGGGGACACGGGTTCGCGCCCCGGTCCGGGAAGATCCCACGTGCCGCTGAGCGGCCGGGTCCGTGAGCCATGGCCGCTGAGCCTGCGCATCCGGAGCCTGTGCTCCGCAACGGGAGAGGCCACAGCAGTGAGAGGCCCCGCGTACCACAAAAAAAAAAAAAAAAAATGTCATGGGATGAGTGTGGATGCCAAATGCCTGGTCTGGAAATGAAAGGCAGAAAGGAAACACCAGAGAAAGTAAAACAGTAGTACCAATCAGGGGTACAGACCAGGACTCTAGACTATATGCAACATTATAGAAAATCCAACAATGATGAGATCATAGGCATTGGCAGACCCAATAACAGGAGTCAAGAACTTAGAAATGGGCCAAATCCAATACTGTATGATAATAAGACATAGGTGTTTTCAGTAAAAAAAGGTTCACGATTCAGATTCTGTTTGAAACCAGACTTGGCTCACACCAGGACAAGGATACCACGGAGAACCAAGTTACAGAGCCCAGGCTGACCAGTGTAGGGGGTACTGCACATAACAGATATTCAATACTGGTTTGTTGAATGAACAGACATTCAAAATTATTTCTGGTTTTAATTGTGTATTTTTCTCTACCAGTGACCACTGTGTGTCTGCTACAGCAGGCCCTCATGCCCTGTTAGAAATGAATCTATCATAGCAGCTGGAGGGTAGAATGTAAGTTTAGGTGTGCTTTGGGTAAAAAACACTACACTGTGAGCTGGAAAATCTGGATTTGGTTCCTAGCTCTGCTTCTAACTACCTCTGTAACTTTGGGTAAGTTCTATTATTACCTCTGCCCCTTAGGTCCTCACCTTGAAAATGAGGTAAGCAGGACAGAAATACTAGATGATCTCTAAAGTATGTTCAACTCTAAAAATCGTTGGCTCCCCGCAACAGGTATGTTCCTGAAAATCCGTATCAAAAACTGATTTGTCATGTCATTATATGGGCACCTGCCTATCACTAGTGTCCTGTGGTTGGTGATTTCCCAGACATTTTCAAGACCTCTGCAGTCAACGGGAAGTAAATCTGATCTTTTAGGTCGTTGGTGGGACCAAAGCACAACCCTATGGGTACACTGAGGGCAGACTTAGGGCGCATTTGTTGGCTCAGTTTAACCGGAAGTTTTGCAAGTTTTCTCTAAGGAAAGCCCCTGTATTCTACCATCACAGATAGGGAGGCAGAAATCAGAGGCTGTGGAGTCAGAGGTTTCATTTTAGCTTTGTTCTTTGCACAGTGGAGCCAGAGGTGGGAGTCGGGGGAGTAGGGTTGTGGAGAAAAGTATCCCAGACACGTAGAGAGTGTGGCGTAAACCCTCCCTTAAATCCTGCCCTTTTGCAAACTCCCCAGAGGACCAAGCCTGCACCCCAGACAGCTACGTGCTTCACTGCATCCTCAGCCAGATGAAAGTTGCCCCAAGGGGCAGTCATCTGGACACTGAAAGCCCATTATAGCCATACCAGGCAGCTGAATCTAGTTACAGACGACAGCCTTTCCCAGCCTGGCTGTCTCAGGCTTGAAATCACACACTTAGGAAACATCCGCTTGGGACGCGAGGCGCCCCTCCCATGGGGACTAAGGGAGGAGAAGAATGTGGGAACACAGGCACACAGGCTGCTGGCAGATGCAGGCTCTGGGCAAGGTGCAGAGGCTCCTCCCTTTTATCCTGCCTCTGCTCTGTTATCTTCCCTGCCTTGCTGTAAGGAGCACGTACACACACACACACACACACACACACACATCCCTGGAATCGTTCTTTCAGGGGTATTGTTAGAAATGCGGTTTGGTTTAAAGCAGGAACAGATAAGAGATACCAGAACATCCAGGAGCAAAAAGTTGTCTGCCCTGGTAATAATCACAGCTCCAGATTGCCCAAGACTTAGATGAGAGGAGGCTGGCCTGAAGTTCTCAGGCTGGGGTCATGGAGAAAACACTGTTCATACACTCACAGCCCTTTTTCCTGTGACCCTGTAGAAGGCCGTACATGGCAGCAAGAGGGCTGATGGCCACTCAGGATGGGATACTGTGCTCCGGAGGGTACAATGCCCAAATGCACATCCCTTCCCCAGGATGGGTCACGGTTCTGCCCTCAACTCAAGGCAGCCTTGCATCCAAAATTGAAGATTAGGACAACAAATGTCCTGAGAAGTCCTGAATGTCACCTCATTCCTCTCATGACTGGTTATGCCCCACCACACCTACCTGGGCTTTTGTGAAGACCCCACATGTTTTCTTGCTTCCTTGCTGAGCACAGCCTCTCCCCTCCTTCCTGGAATGCCCTCCTGCTCTACCCTACCTCTTAAGCCCTGCCTGAAGCAGGAGAGTGGTCCAGAACGCAACCTCTGAGTGCCAGAACTCCTGGGTCCAAATCCCAGCTTTGCCACCCTTAGCCAGATGCTTCATAACTTCTCTTCCCTCACCTTCTTTTCCTGTAATGTAAGGATGATGATGATATAGTGGTTATTTCACACAGTTGTTACAAGAATTAAATAAGTTAATATCTGTAAAGGATTTAAAACAGTGCCTAGTTGATATTAAATGCAGAAGACCTCCCTGATTCTTCTCTCATCTTCTCTCACCATTCTTCCCAACAATTCCTGATTAAACTGATCACGTTGTTTTAAATTATTAGTTTAGATACCTTTCTCCTGCCCTGGTCTTTGAATTTCTCATGGAAAGAGATCGTGACTTAATTATTTTCACATCTCCAGCACAAAATGTTTGTCATAAGAAGGTATTTGAAAAAAATTTGTATTGAATAAGTTGGATGAGAAACTAATAATAATACCTTTCATCTAATGGGTGGTAACTATGGGCTAGGCATGTTGCTAAGAAATTTATTCATATTCATAAGCAGTTTCTTTAAATTTCATCTATGTTCTCTTCATAGCTCACAAGTTTGGCTTTCAAGAAGCATAAAGGAAAATTGCTATTATACACTAAAATTCAAGGACTTAAAGCAAAGAAAAAGAACCAACTGGAGAAGTGGAAATAAAGACAAATATTGGTCTTCTACAGAGAGAGAGATGTACAAGAAGAATTATCATCTTGGAGTCTATTAGCACAAAGGAAGATGATCCTGTGTGGCCAACTGAGCCTTTAGGAAGGCAAACTTAAATCCAGAAAAGAGAAGTAAACAACTCAGAGGTGCATCTAAACGGAGTGGGAATTTCTTCACAATAATGGAAAAATAAGTAATAAGGGGATCAGCACAAAACAAACCAAAGTGGGTGCATGGGCTGCTCTCTATATTATATAGATATGGATAGATAAAGATATAGAGAGATATAGATATATATACATATATTTCTCTGTGTGTGTGTATATATACATGTGTGTATATATACATATATATGTGCATATATTCTCTCTGTGTGTATATATGTACACATAAATGTACACATATATGTATATGTGTAATGCATGTGTATGTATATATATGTGTGTGTACATATATATACACATACATACATATATATATATATATATATATATATATATATGTAGCAAAAGAATCAAAGAAGCTCAGTCTGAATCCAATATGGCCTGGGACTGTGAGGACAGATATCAAAAAAGCAAAATCCTGGAGCAAGCCAAGGCAGAGGGAAAACACTAAAGAGAACAAAGGAGGCTCTTTTTCTCGGGCGGGGGGAAGAGGTGGTTGTCTAGTGTTTGGATAAACAGAAGAGAGATTACCACAGTTTAAGATGGGGTGTCATCTCGACAGATGACAGAGATGAGGCTCTTGTTTGCTTTCTTCCTCTCCATTGAGGATAATAAGCATCGGTGAATTAGGAAGTGGGAAACAAACATTATCAGGAGGGAACTGGTGACCACAATAAGTGAAATGATAGTAAGAAATTCCTTAACAAGTTAAAAGAACAATTTAAACCTCTTGCCCAGGCAAATTTTATAATGGCAAAATCATCACAAGTCACATTTGTTTGGCATTTTATGATTTTTTTAAAATGTTTGGCATTTTATGGTTTTTAAAAAGTCCTTTCACTCTATTATTTGACGAATTTAACTTCAAAATGGCTTTGCTAGTTCAGAATGAGCCTTTGGGCAGGACCCTGAAGAAATCATTTTTTAAGTTGATACAGAAAATTCATCTTTATTTCACTTTAACATCAAAGAAGAGAGAATTAAATCATGCAGCTTAGTGTTATCCTTTAAAAAATATTTTTAAATGTGTTCTAACTCCTATCATGAAAAATTGGTTTCAGCATAAGTCACATTAAAAAATGAAAACTTAACTAAACTAAACAGGATTGGGGGGACTCTAGGACAGGCAAATG
Organism: Physeter macrocephalus; assembly: GCF_002837175.3. Classification (NCBI taxonomy): domain Eukaryota; kingdom Metazoa; phylum Chordata; class Mammalia; order Artiodactyla; family Physeteridae; genus Physeter; species Physeter macrocephalus. Next base: position 66,597,315 of record NC_041217.1, read on the forward strand.
TTAAATGTAAAACAAAGGTGAAGGGAAAAAGAGAGGGTCCACTTGTTGGGCCAAACAGCGGCTCGTTCTGAGTTCTCACTCGCTCACTGGAGCTCTTGCTCAGGGGCCAGGCATTCCCATTCCACCCAGTCGCAGTTCAGTAGGCCTTAGTGCAGAGTGAGTGGTTTAGGAGCGCCACCCTGTGTCAGATTCAGGAACTACAAGTTTTCACTGGAATAGCTTTAACTAGATGCATCCAACCGAAATTTCAACCATAACCTAATTTCAGGCCTATGATTATTTCTGTAGCCCATGCAACTTAATGTCAACACAGATTTAATAGCTCTGTATTGTATGATTTTTAAAACTGTCTGAAAGCAAAATAAAGCCATGGAACTGGACATCACCATCATCAAGTGATAGTAAGTACTCCCTTGATCCCACAAGTGGCCTAAAGATTCAGGTGTATCAAAGTGGAAGCCCTTTCATTCACTGACAATTCAATGTCCTTAATCTTTGTCTTTGAACCCTCCCTATCCCCATCTTTATACCCTCCACCTCAAAGAATAAGAAAGCCTCACCTGCAAACACTTTTTGTGTCTTGAAAGCTCTGCCCCCTCAGGCATCAATTGAATCTCCAAGACATTTTTTTTGGTACAAATTTTGATGAATTTAGAATCATGAAGGGATGAGCTTTAGTCGTAGGGATGGAGAAAGGAAGTAGAAGATGGCTTAGGGAGTACTGTTGTTGAAATGGGGAGTGTGGTGAAATGGGGTGGAGAACATAGAGAGAAGCAGATTCTTCAACTTCAAGGCACCTGTACACCATATTTCCCTCCTAATTCACCTAAAATGTTAACACGATTTGCTGCCTCACAAATTCATTTCCTTCCAATGACCATATAGACTAACCTGTATATTCCTTGTAAAAACAAAAAAAAATGTCTTTAACTTTACTTGCAAAATAATAACCCTGACCTTATTGTGTGAAAAGTAAATTTGATTTCTTCTTTCCTGGGTTTTAATTACAAACGGTCCCCACATTAACTGAGATGCTCCTGCTGATTCCAGAACATATGGTACTTAGGTTCAAGTTATTTCTTTCTGGTCATAATTTTCTTAAACATGTGACTTCTTTTATTTCATGTTCCTTGTTTATAGAATATTTTAAAGTTGTAAGCAAACTTAATTTTGGAGTCTCTTCATCTTTCTACTTCATCTTGCTATTTCTCCCTACTTGATTTTCACTTCCTTAAGGAAAGAATTATTTTTATCTTTCTCAGTGTCTCTCCTGATGGCACAGTGTAATGCTCAATGTGTGTACATCAAATTAACCTAGAAAGAATAACAGCTGATGTGGAGGACAATTCTTGACCATGGTGGTGACAGAATTCCAAAATAAATGACCAAAGGCAGGAGCAGAACCCCTGGCTATGAGACTCCTTAAGAAGTAAGCAGACATGAAGTCAATAAGTGAAGAATCTTAAGAAAGGACTCTAGCTTCTCAAAAGATAACCTTTTGGTAAACAATCCAGGTGTTTGCAGCCTTTGAACTGCTGCTTATGTGCAAAGATGGAGGAAACGAAGATGGGATGGGCTTAAAGGAGAGACATTGCCAGGAAGAGCCTGAAACAGAAATGTCCATTTTCTACAAGTTGGGGGACACTGATAGGCACTCTGCTCTGCTTGCTTCCACTTCCCTTTGGCAGCTTCCAAAATCGGCTGTTTGCATCTCCAAAGCCATTCCCAGGCTTCTTTTCTTAATGGAGGGAATGCTGAATGGAGCTTTGAAGACAAGGAAATCTTTATTTGTCAGTTTCAGGAACTAGATTAGATGGGGTCATTAAAGGAAAAGGCTGACATCAGCTTTTCTGCACAGAGTAGTTGAGTTCAAAGTTGAACTTGCCTCCCTTGAAGCAAGATGTTTGTGGAGGCCTGTGGTTCTTGATGGAACCACATGGGCATGACCCTCCTCTCTGATCCTATTACATCCCACTCTTGGGAGATCTCTTCTAGAAGGTTCACAGGTGCTGCTAATTGGTAACCTGTCTACTTCCTTTCTGTCCAGCAGGTGGTGTGATAAGATTCGAGATGGTTTGGAAAATCTTCAAGACCCCAATTCCTCTAAAGATTTGTTTTGGAAGAAGAAGCCTCTGAAACCCAGCTCCCAAATATAAGAAGAGAATTTGTGAAAAATATAGGGCATGGAATGGGCATGTATTGGTTAAGTAAAATACAGGCTGAGACAGAAGGAGTGGGGAAGTTTCTGGTGGCCTGGATAGAGATGTCTTTCATTAGAAACATTTTCTCCTTAAAGACAAGACAGAAGCCTTTCAAAATGTTAATAGGTTGATGAAGTCACAGATTTTTTTCCACCATTTTCCCTATATTTTTCTGTATTTTTCAAATTTACTGCACTAAGCAGATCTCTTCATACTTGCCAAATATTAAACATTGTTATAAAAATCTTTTATATCAATAATTATTCAATACCTTTCTAAGTTTTACTGATTCCTACTGAAGCCGAATGGGGCCTCTATGCCCTGACACCGAATTAAATCTCGGAGACAAAGTTTTGGGTTAAGTAGAAAAGAATAGCTTTATTTCTTTGCCAGGCAAAGGGGGCCACAGTGAGCTAATGCCCTCAAAACTGTGTGTCCCAACCTGGAGCGGGGAGTGAGAAGTTTTATAGTAATGGTTCAAAGTTGATCACCAAAAATGGTGTTCAGCTCGTGGACATTCTTCTGATTGGTTGGTGGTGAGGTAAGTGGGAGTCAGCATCGTCAACCTTCTGGTTCCAACCGGTCCAGGGTCATGTGCTTGTGGGCAGCATACTATCTTTAACTGTTAATTTCTCCCACCTGGAGGGGGTTTCAGTATTTGCAAAACAGCTCAGAGATATTGCTGTGTGTATCCCCTAATGGGGAACCAGGACCTTGCTGCAAGGCTGCACTATTGTTTCTCTTGACTGTTTGTTTCTCCCTGGCCTGGCATCCCCTCCCTTCCCTAATTAGCAACGGCTTGAATCTGCCTGTTGGAACTCAGGGAAGGTCATGGAGGCTGAATGAAGCCTATTTCCTGTAATCTAAGAAATGGGGGACACAGAAAGGCTTTTGTGCCCAGGAGCCCCACAGGGCCCTGCTCTGTATCCCTACTTTCTACCTTTGTACGTAGCTGGTGACAAAATTTAACTTTTCTTTGATGATTGGACATGTTGGAGATTATTAGGTACATTGCTGTAACTGGAATTTTTCATGCTGCAAATATAATTGTAAGAGATGTGGAACGTGAACCCTTCTATCACCCACACCATAGAGTTATGTTTCCCTATCAAACTTCTAAATTCTTTCAGGTTAAAGCATTTGTCTCTTATTTCTCAAACAAAGGCATATTATAGAAAGGTTTTAAACAATGAGGTGGCATGAATAGCAGCCTGGTAGTGTGAGGAGAGACCAAAGTAGAGGAATTAGGAGTCGATTATCATGGTTCGGGCATAAGGAGTCAAAAGGATGATGACAGTGAGAGTGGTAAGGGAGAAATAGGAGCAGGAGATACTCTCACGGAGGAGTTAGGAGGGTTTAGTAATGGATATTCAGTTTACAGGAAAAGAGGAATCAGTGATGTGACACGTCCAAGGACATGGAAAAATTAGAATATTGGCCTCAGAAATAAGTAAATCAAATGGTGACAATGGTTCAGTAAGACACATATGTTACTGGAAAATTTCCAAAAGACTAATAGGATATGTTTGGCCATTAAAATAGTATAACTTGGGCTTCCCTGGTGGCGCAGTGGTTGCGCGTCCGCCTGCCGATGCAGGGGAACCGGGTTCGCGCCCCGGTCTGGGAGGATCCCACATGCCGCGGAGCGGCTGGGCCCGTGAGGCCCGCGTACCGCAAAAAAAAAAAAAAAAAAAAAAAAAAAAAAGTATAACTCCCAATAGAGAATATAATAAACATTAAGATAAGAGCAATGTGTTTTGTAAAAAATATACAAATTATGTATTTGTAAAAACTGGAAATGAAAATTGGGTAACACTGGCCCAAAAGAAAGGGCTCCATAGGGCTTTTTAAAAAGTTCCTCTCATGGGTTGAATCATGGTCCCAGAAACAATGTGTTAAGTCCTAACAACCCCTATTACTTATGAATGTGACCGTATTTAGAAAAAGAGTCTTTAGTGATGTAATCCACTTAAGATCAGCTCATACTGAATTAGGGGGGTCCTAATTCAATATGACGGTGTCCTTATAAGACAAGAAGAGACACAAAAACAGACGCTGAGGGAAGATGGCCATGAGAAGATGGGCAAGGATTAGAATTATGCTACCACAAGCCAAGGAATGTTTGGAGCTACCAGAGGCAAGGAAGATTCCTCCTCTAGAGGCTTAGGAGAGAGCTGGCTCTGTCAACACCTTGAATTTAAACTCCTGTCCTCCAGAACTACAAGAGGATAAATTTCTGTTGTTTTAAACCACACAATTTGTGGTACTTTGTTGTGGTAGCCCTAGAACACAAATATAGTAGCCGTCTTCAGCACTCAGAGCAGGAGAGGAGAGGTAGATGTTTAGTTTTGTAGATGGGGTAGATATTACGCGACTATGTCACTATGGAAATCCACTTAATGTGTAAAGTTACCCATTAAACAGATGGGGAGATTAGGAGTGTGTTGGTTCTATAACTCTGTGTACTTTTTCCTCGACAAAGGTGGCCGCTGCTGTTATCTGATCACTGTATGATGAAAACTGAACCTCATTACCAGAAATAAAGAGGTTGTTCAGCCTGCTTTCCTGGCATATCCCACCCCCACTAGAGAAACACCGTCCTCTGGGCACCTCACTGCACCCCTTCCTCTCAGGCAAAGACTGCTGGTTTTCAGAAAACTGACAAGCTCACAAAATGTTTATTTCAATATAAAACAGAAACACAAAGGACAAGAAGCTCAGCTATAAATCTAGAAGGAGCCAGCTGAGAGAGCATGTAAGGAGGAAATGAGTCAACTTACAACTAATATGGTATAACATTTACAAGCATGGGTATACCCTGTAGGCTATGAATTTCCCAGCTCAAAATATTAATAAGACATTTGGAATTATTTTATTATTCATCTTTTCAGTTTGATAAGAGAAGAACCAAAGTGCTCTTGGTTATTAATTTAATAGGAAAATTAAAAGTTTGAGTTGTGTAAGCTTTCAGGGGAGGTTAACTTGCTGACTTTTTTTTTTCTAATTTATCATTCTCAGCAAACATCTATTGAAACTTTATCATGAGCCATGCACTGTGCTACAAGCTGAAGATACCAAGAAGAATTTTTATTTTTGATCCTTTCTTTCAAGAATTTTGCACACCAGTGGAAGAAATAGACAAATAAATAAAGAGTACTTCGGTTTTTAAAAAGTGCAGTGTAAGAATGGTTATTGTTGGAGACATAATAATAATGATATTAGTTATAATAATTTCGAGTGTACTATATGCTTTACATGTATTAAGGGAGCAGCGAGAAAAGTGTGCCTAATTCCCTCTGGAGAGATAAGGATGCCTGCCTGCCTGCCTGCCCTCTATTCTTCCAAGGTGGATAAAAGGCCAAGGTGGGCTGAATGGGCCAAGGAGAGAAAGAAAAGTCTGTGCCAAGACCTCGAGCCTTGAGAATTCATGCTGTCTTTGGAGAAATGCAAAGAGCTCAAGGGAGATGTGGGAGAGTGTGGGAGATGAGGTGGGGAGCATATCTTGGAAACCTTTGTGTGAGTATCATTCTCTGTGCTGCCTCTTTTCAAACGGTGTCCAAAATAGAAGGGGAGGGAGTTTTAATTTCTCTGTAAGAATGTATGCGTGCATGTGCATGTGCTTGGTTTCAAATACAACCTAAAAAAATTCATGTTAACATATTCTAATATCTGGATGACCACCTTGTAAGTACTGCCACATAACTTTAGAGGTTGCTTTTGCATTTATAACGATTGTACTGATTAGTGCTTATTTGATGGTAGCCTGTCACATATTAAAGAGCATTCAATAACTCTGAGCTGCCTGTCCCTGTGTAGGAGTATCTGTGGCAGAGATTACTGGCTGTCTCCTAATATACGTTTCTCCTTCTTTCAAAGTAACGAAACCCGGAAGACTTAAATGAGCGCATAGATGTCCAGGAAAAAAAAAACACCACATTGCCCAGTTTCCCTTGAAGCTAGCTGTGGCCTTGTGAATAAGTTCAGGTCAATGAATTATAAACAAAAGTGTCTTGTGACAGCTTCTGGAAACCTTCCTTAAGAGCAAGGTGATTTCCTATATATGTCCACGAAGCTGAATTTGCCATTGTGTTTTTCAAATATCCCATGTCCTTACTGATTCTTAACTGATTTTCTTAATTACTGATATAGGCAAATTAACATTTTCCACTGTGATTCTGGATGTATTGTTTTATAGTTATTTCAATTTTCACGTTATATATTTCAAGTTCATGATTTGGGGAGCAAGTTAAAATATTTGGATCATCTCAGTAACATTTAATTGAGAAATTTCACATGATTTCACTGTTTCCATTTGCATTTATATTTATAACCATTTTGGTGTCAAGTAGCACTCCTTTTTTAAAAGATTCAATCTGACAATTCTAAACTTTTAACTAGAGATTTAGTAATTTGTATACATAATTACTGATGTGTTTGGACTTCCATCTTATTTTGTACTTTATGATTTCTCCATCTTTCTCACTCCCTTTTCAGATTCATTATTTTTTTGCCATTTCAATTCTTATCCTCTGCTAGTTCGTAAATCCTACCCTCTTATTTAATCCTTTTAGTAGTTACCCCAGAAATGATAAGATGAATCATAATTTATGGAAGTATAATGTTAATTAATGTCTTTACCCTTCTCTTGAGCAATAAAAAAAACTTAGAACACTTACCTGTTCTATTCCTTTGAAGACTCTGTGCTTTATTACTGTGCATGAAACATTTTATTTTCCAGATCCCAGTTTTATACGGCCAGCATTCATTTAGATGTACCCACTTATTTACTACTTGCTTTGCTCTTCATTCCTTCTTGCACCTCAGTCCTACATCTAAGAACCTTTCTTTCTGCCTTAAGTACACCCTTTCGAATTTTATTTAGTGGAGAACAAACTCTACTTTTTGTTTATTTGTCTGAAAATGTCTTTATTTACCTGTGTGTAGAATTTGAGGTTGACACATTTTCTTTCAGGGTATTGAAGATATTCCACTGTTTTCTGTTTTTTATTATTTCTGCTTAAAAGTTGGCTAAAAGTATAATAGTCACACTTTTGAATATAAGTTTTCCCTTCAATCTGACTGCCTCCAAAATTTTTTTTAACTTCTTATTATGGAGAATTTAAAGCATGTTCAAAGTTAGAAAGAATCATCTAATAAACCCTCTTGTGTTCATATCCCAGCTTCAACAATTATCAACATTTTGCCACTTTTGTGTCATCCATTCCCACATACGCAGACTCTTATACACCTGTTTTAGTATTTTATTTTATTTTTCGCAGGAGTATTTTAGAGCAGATGCAAAAATACTATATTACGTCTTTTCATCTGTAAACACTTCGGTATGTATATCTCTCTAACTGATAAGGACTTTATTAACATAAGCACTAAGCCACCAACACAACCAGTGAATTTTTTTTTGGAAAGATTTTTTTTTTTGATGTGGACCATTTTTAAAGTCTTTATTGAATATTGCTTCTGTTTTCTTATGTTTTTTGGTTTTTTGGCCACAAGGCACGTGGGATCTTAGCTCCCTGACCAGGAATCGAACCCACACCCCCTACATTGGAAGGTGAAGTCTTAACCACTGGACTGCCAGGGAAGTCCCACAACCAGTGAATTTAACAACTTGGTATCTTCTAATATCTATCCTCTGTGCAAATTTCCACTTGTCCCAAAGGTGCTTTTCGTAGCTGGTTTGTGGGAATCAGGATCTAGACAAGCCCACACATTGCTTTGGTTGTTACTTCTGCTAAGACTATTTTATTACAAGAGGCCCTGCCTTGATTTTCTTTTTCCCTTGCTATTGATTTATCAAAGAAACCAGATAATTCTCTAGAAAGATCCACTTTCTCAAGAATTGGCAGTCAGACCTAGAGGTTTGATTAGATTCAGGTTAAAAATATTTTAGGCAAGTATACTTCTTCAGTGTATTAATGATGAATAAAATGTTTGGTTTTCCTCTCTTCAGTGACGCTAAGATTGATCGATAGGTTCAGGTGGTGACAGCAGCAACCTCCATTATGAAATTTCCCTCAACCTTCCACCTAAGGTTTTAATAGCATTGAGGACTGTTGCCTAGATCCATAATTGCATTAGAGGTTGAAAAATGATGATTCCCCTACCTCTATACTTCCTTCTGCTTCTATTAGCTGCAAGTCTTATAAAAGTCTTTCCCTCATCTACTCTTTAATCACCATGAAAATATTGTTTATACAGGAAAGACAGGATAGATGCTTGATTCTTCCCCTTGGTTAATTTTTAGCATAGTGAGCTGTTGCTTAAGCCACCTCCAAAAACAGTTGGCCCATGAAGACTTTTCATAATGACTCTTGTGCCTTTTTTAAAAATTCAGCATTACTGAGATACAATTTACATCCAATAAAATTCACCCATATTGACTATACAGTTAGAAGAATTTTGACAAATGAAACCATTCATGTAAACATAACCATGATCAAAATATAGGACATCTCCAGGACCCCAAAAAACTTTTCTCCTCTCCCTTAAAGTCAGTTCATGTTCCTCACCCCAGTCCCAATCAAGCGCTGATCTGCTTTCTATCACTTTAAATTTATCTTTTTTAGAATTTCCTGTAAATGAAATCATACAGATTTAGTCTTTTGTATGGGTATCTTTCTCTTAGCATAATGCTTTTGAGATTAATCCATGTTGTTTCACGTATCAGCAGTTTTTTATAGTGTGTAGTAGTTTTCAATCATACAAATGTACCACATTTTATTCATTCATCCACAATTTTATTGGACATTTCATGCCTGAAATGTAGATCAGTACTTAGCCAAAGGGACCCCTCTGCAGATCTTTGGAGCCCATTCCCCCCTCCCTGTCTCTTTCTATGTGTGTATTTACCTCTTATCTGGTACTCTGTTCTGCAAATTCCAGCCACCTCCACCTGCTAGAACTCCATTCTCCATATGGTCAACCCAAAGAGACAGATGGGCTCTGTTTTGATTCCACCTTCCTGCACCACAGCCTGAAAACTGCTTCCAGGTACTAATTAGGGGCAATCATAGAGCTCACCTTTTATGTTTCTTATCTCAAAGGGATCACAAACCTGCATTGCCTGTTTTTCAATGTCTGAAAAGAAATGTTTTTAAAATATATTTTGTTTAGTGTTCTACTTTTTTGAGGCAGGAGGGCAACTCCCACAGAAGTCAATCCTTCATGGTGGAAGCAGAAGTCTTCTGCATCTTTTTGACAAGATAAAATTGGAGGGTTTTTTTTCCAATCAACCTTCTGAAGTATAATTTATATACTTTAAAATTCACAGTTTAAGTCTATAGTTTGTTCGTTTGGACAACTGTATGCAACATATAATCACCACCTCTATCTCCCGCAGGAATTTTCCTCAATCCTTTTTGCAATCAGGCTTCATTCACTTCTCTCAATCTAGGCAACTACTTATCCGATTACTGTCAATATACATTAATTGCATCTGTTCTAATATTTCAAATATATGGAATCACTTTTTGTGTCTGGCTTCTTTCACCAGCATAATGTCTATAAGATTCATTCATGCCATTGCATGTGTCAATGTTTTGTTCTTTTTATTGCTGAATAGTATTCAATTGTATGGATGAACTGTAGTTTGTTTATCAATTCATTTGTTGATGATCATTTGGAGAGTATTCAGTTTGGGACTATTATGAATAAAGCTGCTATGAACCTTCCTATACAAGTCTTTTTATGGGTTTCATGTTTTCTGTTCTCTTCTCTCTAGAAATGGAATTAGTCATATGTAAGTATATGTTGAATTTTATTAAAAATTTCCAAACTCTTTTCCAAAGTGATTGCACCACTTTACATTTCTAACAGTAATGTTGAAAGTTCCAGTTGCTCCACATTATCACCAACACCAGGAGTGGTTTTGCCACTCCTTTTAATTTAATTTATGCCAGTGAGTAGAAAGGGATATCTTGTTGTGGTTTTCATTGGGGATTCCTGATGACTACATTAAGCATATATTAATTTGCTAATGGGCCATTTGTATATTCTTTTGGATTGTCTATTCTAGTTTTCTGCCCTTTTTCTGAGCAGGGTTGTTTGTGCCCTTACTAAGTTGTAAATGCCATTTAGATAGTATGGATACAGGTTCTTTGTCAGATATATGTGTTGTCAATATATTCTCACAGACTTTTGCTTGGAATCCCACTTCTGGGTATTTATTCAAAAGAATTGAAATCAGGATCCCAAAATGATATTAGCACTCCCATGTTCACTGCAGCAGTATTCGCAGAGGGTAGATCTCATGTTAAATGTTCTTAACATAACAAAATTAAAATTTTAACTTTTTAAAAACAGTTTCACTCATTATTGATTCCATTTTCAATCTGGATGCATTTTTCTTTTTTTATTTTGTATTGCCCTTGCTAGACCTCTGGTGCAATGTTGAACAGGGGTCATGAAAGCAGACATCCTTGCCTTGTCTCTCATCTTATAGGAAAGAATTCAGTCTTTCACCATTAAGCATGATGTTACCTTTCAGGTTTTCGTAGATACACTTTATGAGATTGAGGAAGTTCCCTTCTAGTCCTGAGTTGCTCAGATTTTATCAGGAATGGATTTTGGATTTTATTATATCCTTTTCTTAAACCTATTAAGCTAATCATGTACTTTTCTTTTTTAGTCTGTTAATATGATGACCCACATTGATATATGCTCCATGTTCTTGGACTGGAAGAATCAATATTGTCAAAACGACTATACTACCCAAGGCAATCTACAGATTCAGTGCAATCCCTATCAAATTACCAATGGCATTTTTCACAGAACTAGAACAGAAATTTAAAGTTTTATTGATCTTCTCAAAGAGTCAACTTTTGATTTTATTTTATTTTTATTTTTTTATTTTATTTTTATTTTTTTTTTTTTTGCGGTACGCGGACCTCTCACTGTTGTGGCCTTTCCCGTTGCAGAGCACAGGCTCCGGACGAGCAGCCTCAGCGGCCATGGCTCACGGGCCCAGCCGCTCCACGGCATGTGGGATCTTCCCGGACCGGGGCACGAACCTGTGTCCCCTGCATCGGCAGGCAGATTCTCAACCACTGCGCCACCAGGGAAGCCCAACTTTTGATTTTATTGATTTTCTCTATTATTTTTCTGTTTTTAATTTCATTGTTTTATGTTATTTTCTTTATTATTTCATTGCTTCTGCTACTTTGGGTTTAATTTTCTTTTCTTTTTCTAATCTTATAAAGCATAAGCTGAGCTAATTGATCTGAGATCTTTCTTCTTTAGAATATAGGCATTTTTGTGCTGTAAATTTCCTTCTAAGTACTGCTTTAGTTCATCTCACAATTTTTCATCTGTTGTGTTATAATTCATTCATTTCAAAATATTCTAATTTTCTGTTTGATTTAATTTTTTAATCTATGGGTTATTGATTTATTTTATTGAAGTGTAATTGATTTAAAATATTGTGTTAGTTTCAGGTGTACAGCAAAGTGATTCAGTGAAATCTATTTTTTCAGATTATTTTCCATTGTAGGTTATTGCAAGATATTGAATATAGTTCCCTGTGTTATACAGTAAATCCTTATTGCTTATCTATTTTATGTATGGGCAGGTGGGGCCAGGAAGGCTCTCAGTGCTCGCCACCCAGTTCTCTGGGAGGCCCTCCAGGGCAGGTCCCCACCAGTGGAGCAGAACCAGCCAGATTCCATACACACAGGTCAGCACTGTAGCTGATCTATGGGTTATTTAGAAGTACATTATTTGATTTCCAAGTATTAGGGGTATTTTCCAGATATCTTTCTATTTCATTTCATTGTGGTCAGAGAATACACTTTGTTATTTCAATACTTTTATTAAACTTGTTTTATGGCTCAGAATATGGTCTATCTTGATAAATGTTCCTTGTGCACTGGAAAACAATGAGTATTCTGTAGTTGCCAGGTGGAATATTCTATAAATGTCAATTTGGCCAAGTTGGTTGATAGTGTGGTTTGTTTCCTTTATCCTTACTAATTTTATTTATATAAATTCTACAAATTACTGAGAAATAAGTGTTGAAATCACTGACTATGATTGTGGGTATATAGATTCTTCCACACAGTCCCATCAGTTTTGTGTCATGTATTTGGGAGCTCTGTCATTAGAAGCAAAAACATTATGGATTTTTATGTTCCCTTGATGAATATTAGTCCCTACATCACTGAGAAATGACTCTCTTGATCACTGTTAATATTCTTGGTTCTGAAGATTAATCTTTATTTACTATTATTTATTAGCATAGCCATCCCTATTTTTTTTAAATTAGTGTTAGCATGGTATATCTTTTTCTATCCTTCTATTCTTCACCTAGTTGTGTCTTTACACTGAAAATTTGTTTTGTTTTGGTTTGGGTTGTTGTCAGCATTATATACTGTGGTTTTGTTCTTTTATTTGATCTGGCAATCTGTGCCTTTTAATCAGGTGTTAAAACCATTTATATTTATTGTGATTCTTAATAATGTTAAGTTTAAATCTATTGTCTCGCTATTTCCTTTTTATCTAAACTCTTCCTTATTTTCTCTTTCCTCTTTTTCTGTCTTATTTTAGATTCAGTGTTTCTTATTATTGCATTTTATCATATTTGTTGACTAATTAGTTATAATTCTTTGATATATTATTTTAGAGGTTGCTTTAGAATTTAGAGTATACAGCTATGACTTATTACAGTCTACCTTCAAGTTATTATATACAGTTGCACATATAGTATAAGAACCTTATAACAGTATACTTCCATTTCTTCCCATCTGGACTTTGTACACTTTGTACTATTGTTGTCATTCCTAGCTGCCTTGGCCTTTCTGGACTTTTACCTATGTCTTCTCAGGGAATCATTCCTTGGCTGTCCCTTCCCTATGATATGGCCTGGAAACTCTTTCCAGGCAGTAAGCTTGGAGAATAATAGAGCTCCCCTGGTTTGTTTCTACTCTCACAGGGAACATCATCCTATCTGCCTCATGACCAATGTTAAAAATAAGCCACATTATTTCATAAATTTTGTCTGATTCTTTAATTGTTTCATATGGAAGGGTAAATATACTCCCTGTTACTCCATCTTTGCTAGAAACTGGGACTAATGTTTATTGAATATCTACTATATACCAAACACTTTATATTCATTCTTTCACTAAATTCTATCAGAATCACTATGATGAAGATACTATTAAGCCTTTTCATAGATGAGGAGACTAGGGGATATGACAGAATTAATGAATAAAGTCATACATCCTACTAAATGATGGAATAATTTTTTGATCTCAGATGTGTTTGACTACAAAAGGACAGTACTTCCATATAAAACAGAGAGAGAGAAAAGTATATGAATGTGAATAAATTACATCCATTCTGTAAAATTCATTTTAATCATAATCATTTTAATGAGCAGTTTAAACTTCTTTTTCCCTAGTGATGATAGCAGGGACATGATATAGGAATTAGAGCTTTATATTTCATCAGATCACTATCTTTTTAATTTTTTTTTCTTGTCCCTTAATGATTTCATGGACAGATTCTACACATTTCTGGCCACTTTTGTTGTAAGAAAGTCCAGACCACTTTGACATTCCAATCTTAAATAAAGTTTAAACCCTTTCCTCAGTGGATTCCCAGGGACTTGGAGAAGGGGAACTATATAGTTCTTATATAGCTAATACTTTTGTGGTGCTGTGGCATTGCTGGTCTTTCCCTGATCAGTCATGTTCCATGTGCTCCTGCTGTGGTCTGCTCTTAAAATGTGTTGTTTTCATGAGAAAGTTCACCTTCAACCAGATCCTTTCTATCACTACTCCCTCTGGCCCTGCCTGTGGTTCTATGCCTGCTCAGAGTGAAGTATTACCTTATTTGACCTAGAGTCTTCCAAGGGCAATGCCATGGTTTCTGTCCCCTTATATAACCCCTGTGCTCCTTCACATGCCTGCTCAGAGTGAAGTATTACCTTATTTGACCTAGAGTCTTCCAAGGGCAATGCCATGGTTTCTGTCCCCTTATATAACCCCTGTGCTCCTTCACATGGAGCTAGGAAACTGCTAAGTTCCTCTTTGGCACACTCGAAGGGCTAATGGGAGCTAGGATGGGTTTGGCCACCATTCTTTCCCAGGCTCACACACTAAGGCTCGTTCTTGCCCTTCAACCTTGAATTATTTCTGCAAGCCTGCCCTCCTCAGCTCTCTCTCAAGATAACATGGAGTAACCAAGATTTTCTAAAAAATCCCTCACTATGATCAGCTCTGGTGGAAACAAAGGGTTGGAGTGGGGGCTGATCTGTGGTTCTGTAGTTCATCAAGTCTCCAGCTGGGGAGTGATGTGTAAGTCTTTCCTTGTGTAGGCACCCCATTCTCTGTGATGATTTTCCTGGAACCCCATTCCAGTCATTAAATTCTGGAGGTGAGAGAATTACCTCATGAGAAAGGATGGGAAAGATATTACCTCCCACTGAGAGAATAATGGATTTCCCTCTCCCTCTCGGCCAGTAATCCTTATAACAGCTTATTTGCTATGTGATGATTATGGGTAATAGGGTCTGTTTAGCTGCCTCTCAGTAAGCTCTGGGGGAATTAATAGGCCCCAGTATTGACAGTTCTTTTTAGTCTGTGGCACATTAATGCCTCTTGTTTTCAGAGGAAGCCCTCAGGCAACAATAAAAATCCCACTTAATGTCTTGTTCCATAACCAATAGTTCAACTGGCCTTCTACCGCAGAGTCCAATATATGATCACAAAAGTCAATTTAAATTTCACTTTGCCTGTTTCTGTTGTGACAACTTTGAAAATCTTAACTAAGCACTGAAGTACACAAGACATGGATAGAAGCCTGGGGAAAGTCAGTACAGTGTGCAATAATACAAAATAAACAAATTACTCTCTTGCACAAAATGTGTACAATCTGACAAGAAAAAACAGGGCACCTTCTTTTGGAACCCGATCTGGTATCCAAGAAGTAGTACTGGGCGTTGTGAGGGGAGTGGAGAGTAGTATGGCAAAAGAGGGAAAAGAGGAGAAGTGGGTGGGGAAAGAGAGGGATAGAGAGAGACTGAGAACACAGTAAGACACTCCTTGTTTTCATTCTTGGCTCCCATGGACACAGCTGAGAAGTGGCACTGTGGGCCCCTTGAGGGGAGGGCTGGAGGCTGGCAGCTTCCCTTAACTCACAGAGCTATTTCAAGCTCTGGGATTGGTACCTACACCCAGGGAGTTAGCATTCCTGATGGGGCAGGTGGCATAGAAGAGAGCTTTCAAGTGTATTCAACATTCTCCCCCTCAACTCTCTCCAAAACTCTCTCTATCTCCCACCTCCCCAACACCGAGCTCCTAAAATTTACTGAAGAAAAACAAGCACATTAATCCAGGCTCAACCTGGCATAGCAAAAGAAGCAGGCAGCATTCTCAGCAAACCCTGGATTTGTAGGTAAGCGCTACTCACCATGTTCTTTAACAAAAGTTTAGTCTACGCTTTAGACTAAAAGCTGTCTTAAAATTTCTTTCCTGTGTCCTGACCTTATCCTCCCTTTTAATGTTAAGCTTTTTCCTGTGTTATTATCACCAAAGCTTTATTAATAGCAATCCATTTATATCCCAGGCACATATTGTGCTCTTAGCTCTGCATACTGTGAGGGACATAAAGAGGAGGAAAGATGTGTCCCTGCCTGTTAGTGCAACAGAGTTCAGAGGAAGAAAGTGGGTGAGGGTGGGAAGAGAAACCAATTTCCAATCCAAGTGGTTTCGCCAGAGCTGCCCAGACAACTTGTTCTGGATACCTGTACTATTTTGTGACCAACAGATCCCACTCTTCCCACTCTTTGAAATATTGATTGTTCAGATTTGACATGCACCCTTAGACTCCAGCATCGTAAATCAGAAAGTTCCTTGAGAGCAGGAGCTGTGTCTCATTCACCACTACCCTCAGTCCTCAGCATAGCACCTGCTACATGGTAGGATTGCAGGCTGCATGGACCCTCACGTTCATGAATTCATGAACTGAAGGGGCTCCAGAATGGCTCTGTCCTAAGTCCCCAGATACTCTCCAGGCCCCTGAGCGGGTTTTGGGGGAAACTTTAAAGAACAGTAGAAGAGACTTATCTCACAGGGTGAATAATGCCTTATATATGTAAAGTGTTTTTATTATTTTTGCCCCCAAAGTTATTCATGTAGTTTTCACTTGATCTTTATAGCAACCTGATTGAGGATTTTGTAGGGAGCCTATCATCTATTTTATTGGCAAGGAGACTGAGGCCCAGAGGAATGACTTTGTCCTCAACACTTCTGTGTCACTCTGGAAAAGCATGTTACTATAGGGCTGATAAATGCAATATTGCCTGCCATATCAGTAAACAAAAGATGTCACAGTCATCAGCAATTGCAGACACAGCCGATGGTGAGCTGGTGAGCCCTGAGGATACTGGCCCCAGATAAGCTGGGGTGTATATCAAAGGAATGATTTCAGTGAGCCCAGACTCTTGCATTTCCCATACATAGAAAAATGCTAAGTTCCTTAACTTGAGTTATCTAGGTTTCTTTTATTAGCAGTAATCTTTTGTTCCTACTACCTGACCTTTGTTTCAAACTTCTATATATCCTAGCTCCCCCCTCACCTCCTCAGAGCAGTTTTCTCAGGGTTACTTGAGATGATGCCTCCCGGACTTGAAGTCCTAAAAATTCCTGCCAAATAAAACATAATTCTCAACTTTTAGGTTGTGAATAATATTTAATCAGCAGGGCAAAGTTTTCTAATAGTGTGACTTCATCTGACCAGGCAGCTGTGGATTCAGAAAAACACAGGATTCAAACACTGATCTTCCAGTTAAAAGCCAGGGGTCAGGTTCCCCGTTTTGCTTTATCAGGTCTGTCATGGTGCCTGGGAGAATCTTGTTCTATTGTCTCTAGACCATGAAGAGGATGGAGAGGCACATGGTCAGGGGACTACTACAGAAGCACTTTGATTTGGAGAGGAAGAACGCCAAGCAGGCTGAAGCCAGACTAAGCCAAAGACTGCAGAGACTAGAGGATATCTGCCTATACCATGTGACGTTGCTGACCAGGGAGCAGAGACAGCTCCAAAAAGAACTGCAGAGGTTGCAAACCTTGAGCTAACACTTCTCAGGCTCCCAGTCTTTCAAATGAGCTCTCTCTGGCTTAAAGCCTTAATGTTCTACTTTCTTATATCTGGGTTGATTTGGTTTCACTTCTTTTCTACGCCTGGTTAACAAGCATTCATTGAGTAACTATTAATGTGCAAGTCATCTTATGAAAAGGAAGTAAAAAAAAAAATTTCCCTGGTATGGGCGACCAGAGAGAATTGTGTAACGATGGCTGACCTCTGATAGGGCTGAGCAAGGAGCACTTGGCTGTTTTCAACACTCACCAATATGAGAGTCAGGCCCTTCCTTTCTTCTGCAGAAAGTGAATTTCTCAACTACCCTCCTTGTACTCCAAAGTGTATTCACATGAGAGCTTACAGATTTTGCTTAGATTAGAAAATTTTGCACAAGTGATTGTTGTGTATTGGTACTGTGATTTCTTTGTCTTCTTAAGCCAAAGGGCAAATATTTCTGTCATTTACCCAAAGAGGCCTCTTTACTCAGAAGCTGTGAGCTCATATTCTTTGTGATAATTCCCTCCCATAAAACCTTCTGTTGCCAAAGAATAATCCTTACCAAATGTACACATCACTTAGAAGACTATCCAATGAACATAGACTATATAGTTAAGTAGTTATAACAAGAATAATGCTACTAACTTTATATACTCATTTCTAGTTAATAGCTACTGATTATCACAGAAGGAAGGGCTACACAATGCTATCCAGAATCTCAGACCTTCCAAAGCTGTCTACACCATTCAGTAAAAAAAGAAGGAAATAAAACTGCCTGCTCAGTGATTCCATCTTCGTCCATTAAACCATGGTGGCTAAGAATACAGACTTTGGACCCAGATTGCTGGGGTTGAAATCCTGACTCTATCACTTACCAGCTGTGAGGCCTTGGGCAGCTTACTGGACCTGTCTCTGCCTCAGTTTTCTCCAAAGTAAAATGTTAATGATGTTTCCTACCTCATGAAGTCATTTGAGGATGCAGTGAGCACTTGAAACAGTACCTAAATGCAAAATAAGTGCTATATAAGTGTTTGCTCTTATCAGTCAATCAATCCTGTAAAAGATTGTTACAGGATTAAAACTCTTCTATTGTTTTGTTGAAAGTTGCCATAGTTATACAGTTTGTAGAAACTAGTTCTATTTTTCCCATAATGAAATAATCATATGTTAATATTCAGCATAGAATGGATCTATCTCAGCTCTTCAAAACTACAGTCCCTTCTTACTTAAGGCAGGTGCAGGAGCCCTGAAAATGATGTAGCATGTTCAAGAGGAAAACCAAGTATCACAATTGAATGTAAAATCATTTAGGTCTCCACAGCTAATAGGTGGACACAAGACCCTAAATTAATGTCCAGGCGTCTGGCCTAAGAATTATTTCTAGCCTCCAGCTTTGGGTTTTAAAAAGGAGAAACTGAGCAAATAACTGAACTTCCTTGTCTGTAATAAATGGTTAAACCAAACTAGAATGAGAGCTCACAGAATGGAAAAAAATCTTACAAGCCATTTGGTTGAATTCCACTTCAGTTCTCAAAAAGGATGCTGAAGACCAGATACCTACTCTCTATGGGGTGTTCAAAAGACCAGGTTCAAGCGAGGTGGCTGTCCTTGATGACTAGAGAGTTTGTGTCAGGGACAGGTGGTATAAAAGGAGTCTGGAGGGCTTCCCTGGTGGCGCAGTGGTTGAGAATCCGCCTGCCGATGCAGGGGACACGGGTTCGTGCCCCGGTCCGGGAAGATCCCACATGCCGCGGGGCGGCTGGGACCGTGAGCCATGGCCGCTGAGCCTATGCGTCCCGAGCCTGTGCTCCGCAACGGGAGAGGCCACAACAGTGAGAGGCCCGCATACCGAAAAAAAAAAAAAAAAAAAAAAAAAAAAGGAGTCTGGACAAGGAGGCAGCAAACTTTGATTCAGGGGCCTCTGTCTCTATTTCCTTTAGAAAGTCAGGGGCCTCTGTCTCTATTTCCTTTAGAAAGTCACATCCTCTCTGAGCCTCAGACTTCTTGACAGTAAAACTAAGGAAGAGGAAGGAAACAATATGAATTAAGTGTCAGTATTTATCAAGCACTGTACTAGGCAATATATTCCCATGATTCACTTAATGAAATTGTTATTGAGATTCAACTACAGGGTACATGCCAGTTGGTGAATTTTTTTTATAAATTTATTTATTTTATTTATTTTACTTTTGACTGCTTTGGGTCTTCATTGTTGCGAGTGGGCTTTCTCTAGTTGTGGCGAGTGGGGGCTACTCTTCGTTGTGGAGCACAGGCTCTAGGTGCACAGGCTTCGGTAGTTGTGGCTCACAGGTTCTAGAGCACAGGCTCGGTAGTTGTGGCGCACGGGCTTAGTTGCTCCTCGGCATGTGGGATATTCCTGGACCAGGGCTCGAACCCGTGTCCCCTGCATTGGCAGGCAGATTCTTAACCACTGTGTCACCAGGTGGATTGTTTAAAATGCATATTCCCAGTCTTCATCTGTAGATATTTGGTTCAGTAGGTTAGGGATTAGGCTCAAAATCCACATTTTTAACTGAGCTGACACTAAGGCAGATTATTCTGGGACAGGTGTTTTGTGGGCCAGACTTTACAAAACCCCATTACAGCATCTCAGATAGACACAGGAATGCAAATATGAGAAAACGTGGTCTGTGCCCTCAAGATGCTCCATTTAAATTGGAAGGTAGCCATGCTTGCTAAAAATTATCACAGAAAATACTAATTGCTAAATTAGAGTTGTTTTCAAAGTAGAACAAGAGCATGGAAAGTTTCCCATGTCTATCAAAGGGGCTCAGGTGAGATGTCCCAAAAGAGGCAGTGTATGAGCAGAATCTTAGAAGAGGAAGAGAATGAAGATGGGTGGGGTAGGGGGGTGAGCAGTTTGTCACGAGGACACGTGGCAAGGCCACTCCTGGCAGTAGGAACAATATGTACAAAGGCGCATGCATGAGAATGATTTGCTACAGGTTGCTCAACCTGCAGGGGTATACGGGGTGATGAGAAGGTGTAGATGAAATGTTTACAGACAAAGCAGTGTAGGCAGTGTCTCCAATCAGGAATAGCTTCATAGGTCTTGCAAAAGAGTTTAAATCTCACCCTACAGGGTTTGGGAGTAGGGAGATTACATGTCCACGTGTGAGAAGGATTACTCAGCTGTAATGTTTAAGGTAGACCAGATAGGAGAATTCCAGAGTGTAGGCCAGGGTTTAAAGGCCTAAACTAGGGCATTGGCCAGGTGAAAAAAAATGAGTATCTTAAGATATTTATAAAGTGAAATTACATCTTTTTTTAACATCTTTATTGGAGTATAATTGCTTTACAATGGTGTGTTAGTTTCTGTTTATAACAAAGTGAATCAGCTGTACATATACATATATCCCCATATCTCCTCCCTCTTGCGTCTCCCTCCCTCCCACCCTCCCTATCCCACCCCTCTAGGTGGACAGAAAGTATGGAGCTGATCTCCCTGTGCTATGCGGCTGCTTCCCACGAAATTACATCTTAAGTGGACCAGTATTTTGATATATTTAAATGGGGAATTGTCAGAGCTTTATGATTAATTATATGTCCAAGGTAAAGAAAACCAGAGTCAAGAATATACTGCCTGGCACAAAGTAGGCACTCAAACATCCTTCAGAGTGTAGGCCAGGGTTTAAAGGCCTAAACTAGGGCATTGGCCAGGTGAAAAAAAATGAGTAACTTAAGATATTTATAAAGTGAAATTACATCTTTTTTTTAACATCTTTATTGGAGTATAATTGCTTTACAATGGTGTGTTAGTTTCTGTTTATAACAAAGTGAATCAGCTGTACATATACATATATCCCCATATCTCCTCCCTCTTGCGTCTCCCTCCCTCCCACCCTCCCTATCCCACCCCTCTAGGTGGACAGAAAGTATGGAGCTGATCTCCCTGTGCTATGCGGCTGCTTCCCACGAAATTACATCTTAAGTGGACCAGTATTTTGATATATTTAAATGGGGAATTGTCAGAGCTTTATGATTAATTATATGTCCAAGGTAAAGAAAACCAGAGTCAAGAATATACTGCCTGGCACAAAGTAGGCACTCAAACATCCTTGTTAAATTGGATAACTAGATGGACACACACACACACACACACACACACACTCAAGAAGACAACAGAAGAAGAGCGACCCCAAAAGGACTATCTCTTGCCTTGACTACCTCACCAAGAAGTTATTTGATGAAAGAATATTAGGAGTTTAATGTAAATTCTAGGCCCTTTATCTGGTCATAAGTCCTCTGCCTGGTGCCTACTAACCCAATGTAGATTTAGGGAACTCACTCCCATTAGAGCAAACTAGTGCAAGACTTTCAACTCTAAGTGACCAACTCATGAGATGTCTTAAAAACAAACCGGGTCCTCTACAGCAGCTATAACTACAAGATGCTGAAACATTAACTCAAAGAGCAAAAAACCCACTTACTCATGGCCAGCAGTTGCAACTCTTGGCTCAGGTGGGTAGGAGGTCACATAATTGAGGTGAATGAAACAATAGGGCACCAGCTCTGTGTATCACTCACACCCAGTCATTTTGTTTTGAAAACACCATGCTTGCCAAATAAAACATTCAGACAAAGCCTCCATGGCCAAGTCAGTTTACACCTCTCACCTTGGTGTTTCTAAATCCTCTTTCACATATTTGAGGTAAACATTGGGGAACTGCTTTAGGTTTTTCTGTTTCCATTCATCATGCCAGATCAGCCTATTGTATAATGTGATTCAATGGTATTCATATACTCTTTCTCTACCCAGAGAACTAGTTTCAATCATTCTTTTCCTTCTTCTCTTACTGTATTAGTTTTTTAGGGCTACCCTAACAAAGCACCACAAACTTGGTGGCTTAAGCAACATAAGTGTATTCTCACAGTTCTGGAGGCTTGAAGTCCAAAATCAAGAGTCGGTTCCTTCTGAAGGCTGGGAAAGAAGGATCTGTTCCAGGCCACCCCCTTTGGCTTGTAGATGGCCATCTTCTTCCTGTGCCTCTTCCTATCACCTTCTCTCTATCTGAGTCTCTGTGTCCAAAGTTCTCTTTATTATAAGGACACCAGTCATACTGGACTAGGGCTCACCCTAATGACCTCATCTTAACTTGATTTTCTCTGTAAAGGCCCTGTCTCCAAATAAGGTCACATCCTGAAGTACTGGGGATTAGGACATCTATATATGACATTTGGGGAGGATACAATTCAACCCATAACACCTATCAATTAACTCAAAACAGATATCATCAAGAAAAAGTTCTCCTCTTACTTTGAGAACGGAAGTCAGAAGAGATCAGAAGATGTTCTTATGTTCTCATCACAGGGAGGAAAGAAGCACAGGGTTCTACAGGCTAATAAATTTAGGTAAGAAAATGCTTACTAAACTCATGGATATGGCTTCTTCCCAACTGACCTCTTTAAATTGTCCTCTCCCTGAGAAAGTGCTGCCTTTTTCTTTTTAAGGAAAGAGCCATTTCTCCATGTTGTTACCACCCATTCTCACCCTTCATGCTCTTCTCACCCACTTTATTACCTCACCTAATACCACACTGAAAGGCGCCATAGTCTAATAACTTGAAAATGCTAAATATGAGCCTCTTCATAGGTTTTCAGAGATCTTTCTTCTTTTTACCTCCTTTCCCAGAGCACTGACAACAAATACGATCCAAGAAATATACAAAACCAAGTCCCAGATGCCTCTTTTCCATCACATTGGTCCTAAGGACCCCATGAAAAGCAAAAGGCAGTTGCTATCTCAAAATAACAGAACTTCCCACTTTATAGAAGAGAAGCCGCAAGCCCAAGAGAAATATTCTATAAACGCACTGAAGGGCAAAGACTCCAACAAGGGCATCTCTCTTCTATGTCAAGATCAAGACGTCTCCACTCACACCCTAGACCAAGGCCCCAGTTCCAGCCCAGCTGGTGGTAGCAGATTGGCACACGGCGATGAGACCAGATCAAATGATGCCAACAAAAGGCCAGACCACACCACTGGGAAACAAATTCCCCCGAATCCCATAGAATGTGGAGGGAACTTCAACGGCGAGCCCAAAACATCAACCTATTCAGAGTTGTTTGCAAAGGCCAGAAACACTCACTACCTCTGGCACCGGGTCCCCCCTGAGTCTGAGAGATTGCTTAGCATTGGGGAGATCTTTGGACACAAGGAATCCTCACAGTCCAGATCAGAAAAGGGGTGTAAAAACAGAGTGACCATCTAAGTTACTTGCTCTCTAACCATCTAACATATCCTCACAATAACATATGCCATGATCACTAAATAATATTTCTCAAGCAACTGTAGTAAGCAATACAAATATATATATGCAATACATATATATGTGTGTGTATATATATATATATATATATACTTTTTTCTTAAAACCTAGTTTTTTATCCTTTTATGGGAATATAATCTTTCACTGAATGAGCAATGTTAGCATGAAAAATGGAGAGATGAATCTTCCGAAACCATTTTAAGCAATGTACACATGTTGCTAATATCATCAAAATTATGAATCTACATTGATGTCTAGAGTTTTCCTGAAAGGTAAAATATTAAGGATCCTGCTTACATTTGCCACCCTTTTCTTATAGGAGATTCTTAGGGTGCCACCTGCTGGCAAAATGGCATGGCTCTTCTGTTTGTTTTAGTTTCACATATAAAGGTAAGAACAGAAACTCAATTGAAAATATGTACATAATATGGTCTATAAATAAAAATTCCTCTCCCACCACAGCTCTGTGCTCTTTTTTTGAAGCCCTTTCCTTTCTTCTTTTATTTCCAGATAGCTCCATTTTTATTTTCTCATTCCCACTTTCTTTTTTCTAAACATCTTTATTGGAGTATAAATGCTTTACAATGGTGTGTTAGTTTCTGCTTTATAACAAAGTGAATCAGCTATACATATACATATATCCCCATATCTCCTCCCTCTTGCATCTCCCTCCCACCCTCCCTCATTCCCACTTTCAACCTGCTCTTATCAAACTTTTTGGATCCTAAAGAATGAATAATGAACAGTTTATAAGAAATGTGTCCCTTCTAACATTTTCTTCCAAGAAGCAAAGCAGTGGGGGAAAGCAGGCCAGGGGTAACAAAATTGACTGATGAATACCTAATTTATTTACACCATCCATGACTGTGCTGGCAGGAATAGGAACACCCAGGGTGGAGAAATTCCTTTGCAAACTTCCCAGCCCTTTATTGTGTGTTCCTTCTCCTTGTCTATCTCCATTACAATCACTCCTCAAGGATGAGTTCTCAAAATGATTCACCCCACTTCTAAATGGGTCTTTTCTCTGTGCTGCCCATAACTTCAGGACAGGGTCATTGCCAAGGCAGCAAGGACCTGGCCTCATCCTAGTCCTCTCCTCCACTTGATTAATCAATCGCCCCTGTTCCAAGTACATCTCAGTCTCATGAACTTGAGAAATAAGCATTCTGCACGTTCCTTCTTGTTATCCTGCTTGTATCTTCACATATCTGATGGACCCAGATCTGCCTGTATCTCTAACTCCAAAATTTTATACATTCTATTTCAAATGACATTTCATGAATTGCAACAAAATTGTGCATTTACAAATCTTCTAACGCCATAGATTTTATTCTTATCATTTAGTCTAATACATTTCCTTCTTCAATATGATGGATACAATACTTTTCTTGATACAACTCAACACAACCAGAGGGAAAGTTGTTGCATGGGTCCTTGCTTGTCCTAACCCATTAAATTCTATAGAACAGTTTAAAATCCTTAATCTTCACAAGCCACACTGAGCTCCAGGATAGCTCACACCCAATCAGCTTAAAGTCATTCATTCATACCAGAGATCTCACCTGGGGATAGATGTGCTCCCCAAAAGACGTTTGATAATGTCCAGAGATATGTTTGGTTGTCACAACCCAGGTGAGGGGGGTAAAAGACCCGGACCTAGAGACAGTAGCACTGACATATATACACTACCAAATGTAAAATAGATAGCTAGTGGGAAACAGCCGCATAGCACAGGGAGATCGGCTTGGTGCTGTGTGACTACCTAGAGGGATGGGATAGGGAGGGTGGGAGGGAGACACAAGAGGGAGGGGATATGGGGATATATGTATACATATAGCTGATTCACTTTGTTATACAGCAGAAACTAACACAACATTGTAAAGCAATTATCCTCCAATAAAGACATTAAAAAAAAAAAGAGAGAGAGAGAGAGATTTAAAAAAAGACCCTGACCTATAGACCATTGCATTAAACTTTGCAAAACCCTCTAAGGTAGGAAAATCAGTGAGATAAGTTCTCCCATTTTATAGGAAAAAAAAAATGAAGTTCACAATGAGTAAAATGACTCTCTCTATACCAGAATGTGAATGAGGAACAAAGGCCAGAATTCTGCTTTCCTGTACTATCCTTTTCTCTCAATGAGAAGGGGGGACAACACAATGTCCAATGGCTTATGCCCTCCTTTTCAGCTATGAAATACTTTTCAACCCAATAAATAAAAATCTTTAACAATAAAAATTAGAAAGAAATGGTAAAAAGGAAAACTTCATACTTTGATTTTGAGGGAACATGACTTTTTTTTTTACATTCATTCATTTATTCAGAGATGTATTGAGGAGAGACAATGTCTTCTCCATTTACTCCTACATGAGGAAAAGCAGGTTTTCACCTCGTTACCTGAACCTATCCAATGGAGAGGGAATTCACTTTTCACCTGGAGGCACTGGCATCTGGGAACTCTCAGAGGTGGTGACAGCCTCTCACCCAGAGTCCCAAAATTCTGAAGACAACTGAGGGGAACCCTGAAGGTTCCCACAGTCATCAGTGTGGGATAAGATTGGGTAAGTTGCTACCAGTAACACTGGAGGGACCAGCCATTCTGAGGGTGAAACAGCCCTGAAGGCAAAGCCCAGGGCATCGTACTTGGGGGGAGAATTTTGCCTCCACACCAAAAGCACTAGGGTTGTTGAAGCCTAGATCCAGTTCAAACAGAAGTCAACAGTGCCATATCACCAACGACAGCCAGCACAGCAAGGAACCACTGCCCAAAAGAGGGAAGCCCAAGAGTTGTGAACTGTTGCCTGAGCCACTGCCTTCCCTCACCCCATCTGCATCCCTGGGGCACTGAGGGAAGAAGGAGTGAGACAGAGGAGCCTGAGGCAAGCTGCAATAGAACAGGAGCTCCCTGGGATGGGGAAGATGGACTTTGTACCAGACAAGGGGCATAAATAATAATACCTAAATGTGGCTGAAAAAACATCAACCAGAAATAAAACTTTTAAAACGGAAATGACTGGAAGTTATTGGATCAGGTTGAGATAGTATTAAACAAAGTTAGCAGCAGTTACTGGGAGAAAAATGAAACCCACCCCAGGTTTATACCTCACCAAGATGAGATTTCTCAATCTAATCTATGCGGAGAGGCACTGTGTTAAGAAACATTAACTACAGTCACACCTCGGAGATATTTCAGTTTGGTTCCAGACCACCACAATACATCAAATATCAAAATAAAGTGGCCTCTTTGCTTTCTGGTGAGCGAGGAGAGGGGTTTAGGCGCGCCGCTTAAAGGAGCTCCAGAAACAGGCGCGGAGCTGCCGAAGAGACAAGAGACTTTTTCTTGCCTCTGTTTCCTGGTGCGAGAGGAGAGGGGATTAAGCGCACCGCGTAAAGGAGCTCCAGAAACGGGCGTGAGCCGCGGCTGTTGGCGCGGACACCAGAGACGGGTGTGGGAGGCTAGGGTTGCTGTTGCCGCCACCAAGAGGCCTGTGTGCGAGCACAGGTCACTCTCCACACCTCCCCTCCCGGGAGCCTGTGCAGCCCGCCACTGCCCGGGTCCCGGGATCCAGGGACAGCTTCCCCGGGAGAACGCGCGGCGCGCCTCGGGCTAGTGCAGCGTCACAATGGCCTCTGCCTCCGCAGGCTCGCCCCGCATCCGTGCCCCACCTCCCCCCGGCCTGAGCCAGAGCCCCCGAATCAGCTGCTCCTTTAACCCCGTTCTGTCTGAACGAAGAGCACACGCCCTACGCACAGAGGCGGGGCCAAGTCCAAAGCTGAACCCCAGGAGCTGTGCGAACAAAGAGGAGAGGGGGAGGTCTCTCCCAGCAGCCTCAGAAGCAGCGGATTAAAGCTCCACAATCAACCTGAAGTGCCCTGCATCTGTGGAAAACCTGAATAGACAGCGAAT